>NW_020952487.1:686885-698722 GCF_900497805.2 Vombatus ursinus
CTCTCTCTCTCTCTCTCTCTCTCTCTCTCTCTCTCTCTCTCTCTCTCCCCCTCCCCCTCCCTCCCTCCCTCTTCCTATCTTCCCCCTCCCACAAGTGTCATAGGCTCAGAGGTCTTCTTTAAGGCAATCAAGAGTCACAGCTCCCTTTACAGAGGGAGTGTCACAGAGCTGTCCTTTAGGTAACTGTCCCAAGCCCCACTGGGTGCAGGGGTATCACATTTATATTTATATAATACATTAAGGTTTCTTTCCTTACAAAACCCTATGGGGAAGGCAGTAAGAATATTATAACCCCCATTTTATAGATGAAAGAGATGAAGTTCAGAGAGATATAGTGATTCAACTGGGGTCACACAGCTAGTAAGCATTAAAGGTGGGACTCAAACTCATTCCAGGGCCCTTGTCCATCATACAAGAAAGAGAATGGGAACTGCTAATGATGGGGGGGGGAGATAATACACACTACAGAAAATCCATGTAATTCGTTTAAGGAAGAGATGACAAAGTTTCTATACACACACACACACACATACACATTCATACACATATATTTTATTAGGAGTTATGCATGTTCATTCATCATTCAACAGATTTTTTTTTGACTACATATGTGCCTGATGGTATGGAAACTAAGGTCCTAATGCAATGTGACTGATTTAACAAACATACCATAACTTATCCACATAGATATGCATTTTTACCTTCAAAGTTGTCCCTTTGGTATCCTGCACACTTTACTCCAACCATATTGCCTTGGCTCAGAACACATACAACCCTCGTCTATAGAGCCTGTGGTGCATTCCTTGAATGTCCTTATTAGTGGCAAATTGCTGTACTTGGAGGATAAATTTGATTTTCTGAAACAGACAAAAGTTGCTTTGAGCAGTTCCTGAGGCAACTCCTCTGAAGGACAAAACAGATTTTGAACCATTAGATTATATTGCCACATTTGGGGAGGGGCATTAGTTTCATTCCCTTCTCTGTATGCCTAATAGTATCTGACTATGGAATCTTCTAGTGAAGAATGGAGGCAGATGTCGGGTTGGTGTTTAAGGGACAAAACAATGGATTTAGAAGAGAAGGCAGTCAGATGATGGATGGTAATTTCTACATGAAGGATTTGATGTCTTTATGTAATAATATGAAATAATTATAAGTTATATATCACTTTCATGCTATAATATGAAAGCATAAAATTTTATATATACATACACACACACACACACACACACACACACACATAGAGAGAGAGAATGATAAAATAAAGTGAGTTGGTGGCTAGACACTGGTAAGAACTTTCTACCTGTCAGGGTTAGGAGACCCTGGAATGGGCCAATTACAAAGCTTCTGTGTGTTTGAACAGTCACTTTCTTGATGAATATGTTATCAGTCTTCTGGTGGTCTGGCTTAGTAGATATCACTTACTTATTGTCTTATTGTAGAACCCTGTACCTGGTTCCACAGACTCCACAATTCGGTAGTTGATCTTGTCACTATTGAGCCTACTCTTGAAACAGATCCTGTGAAATCTCAGTCTTTCTAATCATGATAGAGCCTTGTATAACCTCCCTCAGGAGGCCTTGTACTACCTGGAAATGGTGCTATCAACAAATTGATTCTTAAAAGGCAATGCTAGCCTGAGAGTTCTGATTCTGTGAACAGAGGGATAAACAGGATAGAAAAATATGATGCTTTTCTTCTTGGCCACCTTTTGCTGTGGTATTCTTAAGACTTGACAATGGTGTATCTAGGCAAGTTGAATTTTGGATTCTCTCTGGCTGATGTCTTATGAATCTTGTCAATTTGTAATCTAGCCCTCTTTTTCAATATTTGTGGGAAATTTTCCTGTTGGATTTTCTGAAATATAATAGTTATATTCTTTCCCCCCCATATTTTTGGGAAGCCATTCTCAAAATTTCTCTTTTTGCTGTATTCTTCAGATTAGTTACTCTTGATTACAATTATAAAAACTAATATTTACATAGCAGCACTTCAAGGTTTGCAAGAGTATCTTACAATTAATAGTTCATTTGATCCTCATAACAACCCTGGGAGGGACATGCTATTGTTATCCCCATTTTAAAAATGAGGAAATTGAGACAGAGGTTAAATGACTTGCCCACAGTCACAAAGCTAGTATCTGAGGCTGGATTTGAATGCAGGTCTTCTGACCAGTGCTTTATCCAACAAACCACAAATCTTTTTGTAGTTGCATAGTTAGTTCTTTTCATGTTTTCTGTGTTGTTTTTTTTTTTCCATTCTGGCATATGAATTAAATAATTATGTTCCTTCCCTTCCCTCCCATTGGGTCCATTGTTTTGTTGACACTATGTGTGTCTATTTCCAAACTGCTGAGTTTCCTTATCATCATGTCCCAAGATTTCTTAGTTGTGGTAAAATCCTTCTATATTTCATCTTGTGATTTTTTTTGCTTATTTAATTCCTTCAATTTTTTCATTATGTCCATTATGCATCTTACTGTGGCCTAAGGAAATCTGAGTTTTGTTACTGGTCCTTCTGTAAGTGTTGAGCATCTTCTTTTTACTACTTCTGCCTCTCTTCATCCATAGTATTTTCCTTGTGTTAGAACTCTGTCTTTGTGCTTTCATTTCATTGAATTTGTTTTTTCCTAAAAAAATTTATTTTTAGGGTTTCTGGTAGTTTTGCTTTTTTTTTTTTTGACATTTCTGTTTCTGCTTTTTTTAAGGGGGGGTATTAAGGAGCTAGGTTCTCTTTGTGATTTTATTCCTCTGTCTTCCTGGAAGCCCTTCCAGAATGAAAAATAGAATACAACCCATCCAAATATGTCCCCATTAGGGAGAAAGGGAGAGAAAAGAAAGAGCTGGAGAGAGGAAAGATAGAAGGTGGCTAAAGGAAGAATTAAGGTGTTAAGCATATGGACAAAAAAAGCAATCTGAGAAACTTAGCCCACTCCCATTTACCTGTTTGTGTTGAAAGCTACTGCCTAAGCACTGTGCTGCCACCATCAGCAAAGCCAAGAACAAGAAGACCAGGAAACATAAGCAGACCCCTAAAAAAGGGGAACCTGAGAGGGACAAGCCAGGGGCTGAGAGTCATCGAAAGAACCGAAGTGTTGTTACAAAGTGAGAACTGTCTAGGGGTGGGGGCTAGCTCAAAACTGGGCAAGGGATGGGAAGAGGGAGGTTGACATGATCAAGAAGGAAGGGTGGGGGGGGTACAGAGACAGGTGTTGGGAAAGCATCAATCAATCAATTAGCATATATTGAGCACTTACTTTGTGCCAGGCTTGGTGTTAAATGCAAGGGATGCAAAGAAAAATAGTCCCTGCCCTCAGGGAGCTTATGTTCTAATGGGTGTATGTGTGTACATAAATAGGTATAAGCAAAGATACATTCAGAAAGAAGATAAGATACCTTTGAGGGTAAGGCATTGCCAGCTCCAGGAACCAGGAAAGGCCTTCTGCAGAAGGTAGTCCTTGAGCTGAGTCTTGAAGGAAGCCAGTGATTCTAAAAAGTGGAGGTGAAAACATTCCAGGAATGAGGGGCAGACATGGAGATGGGAGTATTGTGTATGAGGGATGGCAAGGAGGCCAATAAGACTGGATTGTAGAATGTATGGAAGGGAGTTATATACAAGAAAACTAGAAAGATAGAAAGGGGCCAGGCTGCCCCTTTAAAAAATTAAAAAAATTTTAAAAATGTTTTTATTTCATTAAATATTTCCCAATTAATTAAAAAATTTTGTCATTCATTTTTAAAAATTTTGAGTTTCAAATTCTCTCTCTCCCATCCCTCTTCTACTCCTTAAGGTGAGCAATATGATATTGATTATGCATGTGGAGTCATGCAAAACATTTCCTTATTAGCCATGTTGCAAAAGACCTTTCCTGTGCCCCAAGAAAATAAAGAGGAAAAATCTTCAATCTGCACTCAGAGTTCATCAGTTCTCTTTCTGGAGATGGAGAGCATTTTTAATTATGGCTCCCCCAGCATTGTCTTGGATCATTGTCTTGATCAGAGTAGCTAACTCGTTCAGTTGATCGTTGTTACAATATTGCTGTTACTGTATACAATGTTCACCTGGTTCTGCACACGTCACTTTGCCTCAGTTCATACAAGACTTATGAAGAGCTTTTAAACACCTTATCCTAAAGGTAATAGGGAGCTACTGGAGCTCATTGAGTAGTGGGATGACATGGTTAGACCTGTGACACTTTGGCAGCTGCATAGAGAATGGATTGGAGTGGGAAGAAACTTGGGGCAGAGAGACCAATTAGGAAGCTATTGCAATAGTCCAAGTGAGAGGTGATAGGCTAGGGTGGTGGTTATTTAACTGGAGAGTAGGGAACATATTAAAGAAATGTTGTAGAGAAAGAAATTGCCAAGATTTAGTAATTGATTGGCTGTGTGGAAGGGAGTAAGAGTGAAAAGTTAAGGATGACACCAAGGTTGATTGATTGAAAGCACCTGAACCTATCTTTTGCCTTTTACCCATTTTCACTAGCATTGCATGGATCTGGAGGCCATAGAGTCTTTTAGAAGCCTTCTAGTCATGCCATGTATCAGCATATGCATAGCCATGGAATTTCATAGTGGAGACTGCAGGGAGGGTGGTGGTATACACATAGGTTGAAAATCTCTAGAGGATGTGTTGGGGTTCCAGAGTCGCTTAAATCCTCTCCCTGAGCTGGGAGGGAGCTGAGTAAGTAGGGGGAATGAGTGGGTCAGGTAGAATGGGAAGTGGGATCTGAAGCTTCAGATTCCTGATCTGGTCTAACTTGATCCTTACTTTTAATCAATTTCTCTAAGCATGGATAAGTTACACTTGACCTTGACGGAGCTGGCTCTGACCATGAACCATGTGCACAGTTTCTTTGTGTTTGAGCACACTATCTTCCCTTCTGAGTATCTCAGCACCCATCTGGAAGAACGGCTCAACAGGTATGGTGCTCTCCTCATCCCCAGAAAACCCGGAGGACCCCTACTTCTAGAATACGATCTTTAGGTCTTCATGCTGAGGGAAAGAAGTAGTCAAGTATAATTCGCCTGGGTAATCTAAGATAATAATCCCAAAATCATCTCTATTTGGTTTGGGGAATATGTTACATACATATTTATTTTGTGGTAGTAATAGTGGACGTCACAGCTTTATCTTCCTAATTTGGTTGTAAAGAAGCTATGATAAATAGTATACTTTCCCTGGGCTAGCCTGAGAAAGAAGGTTGCTCATGGTCAGGAAGAAGACAGTTTAGTAATAAAAATTTGTTCTGGGTAATTCATATATGTAATCAAAAGCTAATTGCTTTTCCCAGTCCCTGTGAATGATTTAACACTTTTCCTGAAGGATCTCTAATCTCCTCCCTACCCCAAACCTAGTCCCCATGGATTCTAGGATGGATGGGATTCTGTCTACAAATTTGGCCTTAAGGGAAACTGAAGTATATGAAATTTGTCTTTAAGGTCCCCCAGCCTTCCTTTTCTCTGCTTTTTTCTTTTAATTTCCTGGATGATAATCACCTCCCATCCAGACTCTCAAGGGAATAAGCCTGACGTTCTCTTCTCTGTGTCCCTATCAAAACCTATTTTCAGGAAGGAGTGTGACAAACTCATTCCTATTGAAGTATAAATGACTAATAAGAGTTTAATGGAGGACATCTTTACAGGAAGGGGGATTTTTCATTTTCATAAAATTTGGGGCAGGACAATTATCAAGCCCAACCTCCTTAATTTGGGATGAGGAAATTGATGCCTAAGAGGTTGAGTCTAAGATCTCACAGGGAGTAAGTAGATAAGTAATAGACTCAGGATTTGAACCCGGGCCTCTTAACTGCAAATCCAGTGATCTATGCTGGAAGAAACCTTAAGTCAAAGAAATGAATATTGAGTTGTAAAAGTATAGGCATTAATAAGCTACAATTGGAATAAGGATTGGTGTGTGTGTGTGTGTGTGTGTGTGTGTGTGTGTGTCAGAGGAACCTTTCTTTTGTATCAGAAAACAGCACAAAACATTAGGGTGATGGTTCTCTCCTGTGTGTATGGCTAGCCCTGTCTATCTGTCTAAGAGGTGTACGTAGGTACCAGCCAGGGGCTATTACAACTTTTCAGTCCCTATCTAGATGCCTCATGGCTTCTGTTCGTATGTGGGAGGTTCCATTATTCTCCTCCTCCTTCAGGATCTCAAAGCATGAAACTCCAACATCTTTCATAGTAGGTGCAACTATTTTCTCCGTTGAGACTGAAGAAAACACTAGCACAACAAGAAGGGAAGGTGGTGGGGTGGGCCCTTAGGGATTGGGATGGAAACTAGGAGCCCAGTACCCTTGCTACTTGGCCTGTTTTCCTACAGAGCCATGGTGTGGCTGGCTGGCTACAATGCCACGACCCAGGAGATTGCAAGGCCCTCTGAAGTCCTGGCAGGGGTCAAGGCATACATTGGCTTCATCCAGTCACTGACCCAGTTCCTGGGTGCGGATGCTTCTCGGGTTATCCGGAATGCCCTTCTGCAGCAGACACAGCCGTTAGACTCCTCTGGGGAGCAGACCATTACCACTCTCTATACCAACTGGTAAGATCTCCTTCTGCCCTCCTCTGACCCTCTATTCTTCCTCTTTCTCTTTAACTCAATGTTCTTTTCACTCTCTCTCCATTCTGGGAACCCTTCTCTAACTTAGGGCCCTAGATTTAGAGCTGAGGTCAACCCCCTCCTTTTGCAGATGAGGAAACAGGAGTTAAGAAACCCAGAGAGGTTGAGTGATTTGCCTGAGGTCATACAGCTAAGTGAAAGAACAAGGATTTGAATCCACCTGACTTCAAATCCAAATCTCTTTCCATTGTATGCCCATTCTAATTCCATCCTCTTCCTTTGTAGTTGCCATCACCTTTCCTCCAACTAAGTGTCCTCTATTTCTCAGGCCTGACAATGAGCCCCTTGAAGGTTATTCCCACTCCATGGATAGAGTTCTCTTAAAAGATAAGAAGAGCTCTTTCCTCTGGGGTCTTAACTTCTGATCCTGTACCCCAGAGCTTTGGAAGGAATGCATAGATGAGGCCACTGGGTGGCGCTCTTGATCCAGCATCAGCTGAGACAGGCAACTTTCAAGAGCCCCCCATAGTGGGCTGGTTTTGGGTGTATGGGTGTGTGGGGGATGTGGGTACAGAGACTGGGGTGAGTGGGGGATTCATGTCCCAGACATGAGGTAGGGAGGTAGGGCCAGCAGGGTGAATAGCCAAGCAAGGTTCCCTCTATTTGACCTGGCCATAACTAGATCCCTCTCCATTTAATCAGAAGAAAAGGGGAGAAATGTCACAGGGTCTAGAAATGTAAAGGACATGAGAGAGCCTGCAGCCAGATCCTTTACTTTACAGATGATGGAACTGAGGCCAAGAAAGGTTAAGAATTTCCTGAGGTCACAGAAACATTAAGTGGCAGAGTCAGAATTCGAACCCAGGTCTTAATGATTCCACATCCAGAGTTCTTTCCATTATACCAAGTTGTCTCCTGTAGGCAAGGGGAGATTTGGAGACAGGATGTTAGAATTCCTAGGGCTTTTATTTGGCTCCGGATACTAAGTTTGTATTAGATTGGCTTCCTGTACTCCTTGGCAGCTAGGTGGTTCAGTGGATAGAATGCTGGTCCTGTAGTCAGGAAGACCGGAGTTCAAATCCAGCCTCAGACACTTATCTGTGTGAACCTGGGCAACTCGCTTGCTGTCTCCATCAGCCTCAGTTTCTTCAACTCTACAACAAGGACAATAATAGCACCTACCTCCCAGGGTTGTTGAGAGGATCAAATGAGACATTATAGTGGTTATAATATAATTATATTATAGATAACATAATAGCAGGTACCTAATAGATGTGTGTTTCCTTATTTCTTTGGTCCTGATGTTAATATTCTAATTGATGCAGTTCAGCCCAGGAAAGGAGTCACTCCCACTCAGTTCTCTCATCTCAGATGAATCCACAAAGCCTGACTGAGCAAGTCCTGGGTTTTGGGAAGGAGAGGGGCATCACACTGATGGCAAAGGAAGCAAAGCTAGGAAAGTCCATTGCCTTTTGACATGAAATGATTGTCATGCAAGTGATAGGCAAAGTGGCTTGCAAATTAGAGACAATTATTTTTTGAGTTGGCAGCTTGAGTTGTTAATTAGAATGTTGTATTGTCTACTCTGGTGTAGTGGAACCCTGACCCCTTCCTCTCCCCCCACAGCTTCCAGCTGAATTTTTTTCTCCCAATAGCAGAGTGTACAGGCAGGACCTCCCCATACTCCACTCCTCACTTTCTTGGCTGTACCTACAGGTACCTGGAGAGCCTCCTGAGACAAGCCAGCAGTGGGACCATCGTTCTTTCCCCAGCCATGCAGGCCTTTGTCAGTATCCCCAGGGAGGGGGAGCAGAGCTTCAGTGCTGAAGAATTCTCTGACGTTTCTGGTGAGCTTGAATGCCTGGGGAGGCCAGGGCCTGGCCTGCAAGATTCTCATCTCAGACAGTGGATCATACATAGATTTGGGGTTTGAAGGTTGCTTAGAAGTCAGTCCAACCCCCTCATTTTAAAGATGACCTGTAGTCCGGAAAAAGGAAGAGACTTACTCATAGCTAGTAAATAAGAGCTGGGAGTCTAACCCAGATCCTCTAATTCCAGTGCTGATGCCCCTGCCCCATATCAGGATATTCTTCTTTCCTCCTAGAGCCTCGTTCTAGACACCTCCGTCTTCCCATTCTAGATGCTCTCTGGTCCTCATTCCACATGTTTTCTCTTTCCTGGGATCCATCTTAGAACAACTCTACCTCCCCCCACCCACCCCATTGTTTTCCAGTCTCAAAAGGACTCGAGGGAAACTGTGGAGAGGAGCCCAGAAAGAGAGTGGCCCAGAGATGGCCAGCCTAAGGGATAAGTGGGAAGATACTATGAAAGAAGGCAAGGGGAGAGCAGCATTCAAGTTTCTGGATAGCTTTATTCTATTTTTTTCCCCTATTTTTTTTTGAGGCAGTGGGGGTTAAGTGACTTGCCCAGGGTCACACAGCTAGTGTCAAGTGTCTGAGGCCAGATTTGAATTCAGGTCCTCCTGACTCCAAGGCTGGAGCTCTATCCACCATGCCATATACTGCCCCGATAGCTTTATTCTACAAGACAAATTATTTTATTTAAATGGAGACCAGAACATGAGGGAATGGGCTGAAAGTCAAGCAGAAGGTATTGAATTTTGGGAGCTCAGGAAGGACTTTCTCCTATTATTAGTGATTGAGAATCAATTAATGGCTATAATTGACGGATAAGAGCTTGCCTCAGAGGGAGAAAAGCCCATGGTTCAAGTTCTGTCTCTGGCCTCTCACAGTCCAAGGTAGCTCTCTAAGATGATAAGCTGTAGAAAATGTGATGACCTGCCCTGATAGAGGGAGTTCCTCACTCCAGGCTTCCTACAGTGGTGAAGTCACAGGTCAGTTTTAAGAAAATTAATAATAGCTTATAATTATATTACGCTTTCAGATCTATGAGGTGCTTTCTGCACAATGAGCCTGGGTCCTTTTAAGTGTTATAACCTCCATCTTGTAGATGAGGGAAATGAGGCTGGGAGTTTGTGACTGGCCCCATGGTCACACAGCTAGTGACAGAGTTGGGATGTGGACTGGGGTCATCTTCTTATTCTAGTAAGCCTTGTTAAACCATGGGACTGGAGACTGAGTGGGGTGGGTGGGTGGGTGGGAGCTTGTGGCATCTTCTTCCGTAGGGAGATTTTAGGGTCTTAACCAGGTGGGCTCACGTTTGTGTATTTGGAGAGGGTGAGAGAGGAAAAGGGAGGGGGAGAAGGAGGCAGAGAGGAGGAGGGGAAAGGGAGAAGGAGAGGCAGAAAAAAGGAGAGAGAAAGAGAGAAGGGGGGCAGAGGAAGACAGAAAGGGAGAAAGAAGGAAGGGGGAGGGAGGGAAGAATGAATTCAGCTGCCATTCTTCGTTTTGGAAGTTCTGAAGCCATCACAATAAATAGCTAAAAGAACAGGTGCCGGTTGATAAGCCATCTAACTCCCTTGTTTCTCTGCCTGAAATAACATGCAAACCATCTTACTTGCTTTCTTTCAAGTTTTAACCCTAAGTAACCCTGCTTGGAGGTGGAGGCAGGTGTGGGATGATCGTGTGACCTTTCCCCTTTCCTACCTCCATATGTGTTCCCTTTTCCCCCTTCCTGGGGGGGCGTCTTGAAAAAGTCTGGATGTGTACTTCTGCTGCCAGTGACTCCTTACTATCTCTGCCTTATCAGTGTGGTTTCTCCATCACCCTCCTACCTGGCAGGGGCTTGCTGCTCTCCACAAGCATCCAGTATCAACTTCACAGACAATGGGGAGACAATGGGGAGGCAGTGCAATCACCCCTCCTCGCTGCCCTTCCTTACTTTCATTCTAAGCTCCCCAAGGTTGCTGTAGTGGGGGAGTGATGCTTCCTGAAGAGAGAGGAAGCTGCACCATGGTTACTCTGCCTCGAGAATAACCCAGCCTGGACATTCAACATTCATTCAACATACTAGGTACCTCCTAAGAGCAAGACATTGTACTAGGCCCTAAGGGTAAATAAGACAGAAACCCTGATGCCAAGGCAATTACTATCTCTTGTGGAGGACACAAGACATATACAAATCAGTATACTGTGAAATAGAAAGTGTGGTGGGACTTCATAAGAGGGACTGTCCACTGGGAGGATCAAGGAAAGATTCACGGAGGAATAGCAATCGAACTGATTGTTGAAGGTGGAGTAGGATTTCGAGAGATATACACTGTTCAGGATGGGAATGAAGAGGGGGTAAAGGGGCACTGAGGCGAGAAGTATAGTTGTGCTCAGGGGACAATGAGTAGTCTCGTTGGTAGGAGCATAGAATACATTAAGGGGAATAATGTGAAATAAGTCTGGAAAGATAGCTTGCAGCGAGAATGAAGAAGGCCTTGGATGAGGAGTCTTGTCTTTATGCAATAGACAATGAGGAGGCATTTAAAAGTTTCAAACAGTGGGGTGATATAATTAGAACTATGCTTTAGGAAGGTTATACTGGCAAGCTGCATTCGATTGGGGGAAGATCAGAGGTTTTTATAGCAGACCAGGCAAAATGTAATAAGGCTGTGAATATAAAGGTAGAGATAGCTTATGACTAAGAAGGGTTTGATGCAAGTGATATTACTGAGGTATAATATGGGAGGACTTGGTGACTAGTTGTGAGGAATGAGGGAGAAGGAAGGATAAAAGATGTCTCCTGGGTCTTGACCCTGGGTGACTTGACAAATAGAGCACCATTAATAGAAATGGGGTAGCCAGGAGGCTGAACAAATATTTTTTGGAAAGATGGTGGCTCTAGAAGGTCATCCAAGTTCAGGTGCCAGATAGAGACTTGGAAATCATTTTCAGAGGGCTGATCATTGAAGCCATGGAAATAGATGAGATCAGCAAAGGAAGAGATGATAGAGGGAAAGAGGATCAGAACAGAACCTATGGAACACCTATGAAGAAGGAAGGAGAAGGAAGAGAAGCAAAGAACTGGAGGAGGGAGGAATTCGATCAGAGGTAGAAAGAGAACAAGAGAGTGTCACAGAAACTATGGGTGGAAAGAACATTAACAAGGAAGAAGTGTTCATCAGCATCAGATGCAACAAAGGTGACAAAAATGAAGACCAAAATTTCCTACAAGAAGTTTAATGAATGAGTTGGGGGTAAGGGAAGTGGAAATATTCAAGAATTGTCAGGTAAAAGGAGGGATGGGTCTTCCTTCCTTCCTCCCTCCCTCCCTTCTTCTCTTTGTTCTTCTCGCCTTCCCTATCTCCCTCCCTTCCTTCCTTCTTTCCTCCCTCCCTTTCTTCTTTCCTTTGTCACTTCCTTCCT
>NW_020952487.1:698732-745009 GCF_900497805.2 Vombatus ursinus
CCTTCTTTCCTCCCTCCCTTTCTTCTTTCCTTTGTCACTTCCTTCCTACCTTCCTTCCTTCCTTCCCTCCCTTTACCCCTTCCTCTTTTTTTCTGCTGCTTTTTGGGGATAAAGAGCCAGGCTAAATGATCATATATTTATAGCTGGAAGGGACTTAGGTGTTATTGAGTTTAGCCCTCTCCTTTTGCAGATGAAGAAACTAAGGCCAAAAGAAATTAATTGACTTGCCCTGGGTCACACAAGGAGTAAGTGGCAGAACTAAGATTTAAACTCAAGCCTTCTGGTTCCAGAGTCAGAATTCTTTTCCACCTTCCCATGATGCTTTTCATTCAAATATGGATTTACCTAAGGGACCCAAGCCTTTCTTTCATATAGGTCCTTATAAATGGTCTCAGATGTTGCTCCATACCCCATAGCCATAGTAGCTACAGACCTTCCTCTTCCCTCCAGGATGGTGTTCTTTATTGCTGTTTGTAACTTAGTATTTCCCAGGCAGATTCTGATTATATTTTTTTGGGGGGTAGCAGTGTGGGATGGGTGGTAGATGGTTAGAAGACAGGGATTGATTGGAACAGGTATAACAAGGGAGATCCAGGACTGGTGGTGGACCTGGGAGGTTGGGAATGAGTGTTTGCTTGTGTATGGGGAAAAGAAAAGAGTGGGCAGTGGAATGTTTCTAAAAGGGAAGGAAGCCCTGTCTGTGAGTTATAGGAAGGCTGTAGGGGAGTTGAGGGAGTATCATGCAAAGTGGCCTCGACAAAAAGCTAGAACCAAAATAAGGAAAGAGTTGGGGGTATTTGGCACAAAAAACATTTTGACATAGCATTTTACAATTAACCAAAAAAATTTTTACAACATCCCTTTGAGGTAGATAACTAATACTAATAGCTATTTTATAGCATTTATGATATATTATATGATATATAATTAATATATCATTAACATATTAATATAATGTTAACATATTAATATTATAATTTGCATTTATATTATGTGCCTGGCACTGTGCTAAGTGCTTTTATAATTGTTATTTCATTTAATCCTCACAATAACCCTGGGAGGTAGGTGCTATTATTGTCTCTGTTTTACAGAGGAGGAAACTGAGGTACATAGAGGTTAAGTGACTTGACCAAAGGCTCAGAGTTTGTGGAGTTTCTGTTTCCTGAACCCAGGTCTTTTGATTCCAGATCCCCTGGGCTCTTTCTATTTTATCATGCTCCTAGGATCCTGGAGACTTGTCAAGGGACCTGAGGCATGTCACTTCACCTCTAGGCCACCATGTCTTCATCTATGAAAGGAAAACAAGAGCATTAACAAGTGTGCTAATGATTACTCAGTCCAAAGGCAGCCTACGTTAGTGGATTGATGGCTGGTCTTGGAATAAGGAAGACCTGGGTTCAAATACTGCCTCTGGTATATACTGGCTGTGTGACCCTGGACAAATCACTTAAACTCTCTGTGTTTTTGTTTCCCCATCTGTGTTTTTACCAAATAAAAGCAATTTTATAAGTTGAAGAGCAGGTGCTGGCACAGGGAGATTTTCCACCAATGAAATTACAGATCCAATCTTAAGGGAAAAAAAAATTATGATTCCCTTGTTGTTGGGAGCCCCAATCTAGTGAGGGACTTTCTCTACTAATTCAGGTCAATACCTTCTCTATAACTTATAGTGTTATCCCACTTAAAGTAATTACGTTTATTTGGTAAAAAAACAAAACAAAAACCTCTTCTTGATAGAAGAACCGAGATAGAAGAAACTTGATAGTCAGAACTGAAGATATCCAGGACCTGTACATCTCCTTGAATCAATTCCTGTCTTGAAGTTACCAGATTAGGGCCCAACAAGAACTCCCAAGTGCTGCCTGCACCAGATTATAATGTAATTGGGAAGTTTTTAACAAAATAAAAATAAAAATACAATGGAACATAGATAATTTTAATATGTGGTTTTCTAAGTTGATATGTTGCCAGCTGGGATCATTATGTACAGTTTAGTGAATTTGTGAGTTTGACACCACTGTTTGGAAGCCATCCAAAGATCCTCAAGAGGCCATTCCTCTAGGAGGATTGCTCTATTTATCCTGTCTTTAAAACTCAGCTATTTCTTTGTTGGGGCTGGAAAAACTTATGGGTGAATTCTGCTTTACCCCAATCTCCAGAGTCATCCCTATACCTTGATATCCTTGTCAGGGGTGACAAAGTCCTTTGGGCACAGGGGGATTTCCCCTGTAGGCTTTTGGACCAGAACCTCACTGCCTTGCCCCACCTGGAGATGTTCTAACTCTGACTTCCCTCTGCCTAGAGATGCGGGCTTTGGCTGAGCTCCTGGGACCCTATGGCATGAAGTTTCTAAGTGAGAACCTGATGTGGCACGTAACTTCCCAGATTGTGGAGCTGAAGGTATTGTTGGTGGGTGGGTGGGTGGAGCTGTCCCCAGGAAGGAGGCAGTCCAGATGTCTGGGAGGAGAAATAATTGGAGGGTGCCTGGCTGGGTAGGAGGACATGGAAGGTAGGCTTCTCCTTAAAGCCTCTTCAAGTTCTTGATTCATGGGTATCTTGCTCCTGGGGTTGTAGAAGCTGGTGGTGGAAAACATGGACGTGCTTGTACAGATTAGATCCAATTTCAGCAAGCCAGAGCTCATGGCCTCTCTGATGCCCCAGCTGACTGGTAAGTTTCGCCTCCTTTCCTTAAGTGACCTAGCAACCCTGCTTTTCTCCTTGCTCACCTCCAGGGCCAGGAGGTCAGTTAGGAAAACTTAAGTGGGGCTATGCTACAAGGCAATGGGGTAGCTGCCCACTTTTTTTTTTTTTTTTTTTTTGGCAATGTGAGGGTGGGTTCCCTGAGGAAGTTGGGGTTGCGGCTAGAAAGCACAGAACAATTCCTATGCCCCTGACAGGCAGAGTTCCTTCTCTTAATTCTCCTTGCCTTTCCTTCCTAGGAGCAGAGAATGTGTTGAAAAGAATGACCATAATTGGCGTCATCCTCAGCTTTAGGGCCATGGCCCAAGAGGGCCTCCGAGAGGTGAGCTTGGGGGGAAGGGGCCAGAGGTGAGAGGTAAAGGGGGAGGGAGATCAACTAGCAAATCACAGAGAAGTCAGAGGAAGGGAACTCAGGGCCTTGAGGGGAAACCTCTAGGAAGAGGAGAGATTAGTAGAATTGGAGATATTTTCTTATATTGTGATATTACTCCAGTGTTTCAGCAATCTATTATTTCATCCTAGAGGGTAGATCTAACCATTTTTGAGGGGCCAGAAGCTGTTTCATGGGTTGATTTAGCCAAAAATTTGCCCTCCGGTGGCCAGCCTTTGGGTGGATGAACCTCTGAATTTAGCTGGTCTGATCCTTAGAAGACAGTTGCTGAACCCATAATCTGCATCAGAGAAAGGCAGAAGTGGAGGACTCTGCACTAAATGAATAATATTGTCATGATTGTTATAATAATTTATGTATTGCTTCTATAGCAACATTAAGGAAATCTGGTATCCTTTTTAAAAATCTGTATGAATAAGAGGACCATCCCTGGGGTTAAAGATACACCCACTGAGCAAGTTTTTCTAGCAGCCCCTACATGGTGGGTCTTCTCTCTTGATTCAAGGCCTCCCTTTCCCTTCTGTAGTCACTGGACAGCCAGTTAGGACCTCAGTGATCTTTTCTTTCTCTTACTCCAGGTTTTCTCTTCCCACTGCCCATTCCTCATGGGCCCTATTGAGTGCCTGAAGGATTTTGTCACTCCAGATACAGATATAAAGGTATGGGGGTGACTTTGGAGCCGTGCATGAAATTTTCCAGGCTACTAACCAGGAAATTTCTGGGTTCAGAGGAGAAGATTTCTTTGAATGATACTTTAAGGAGAGAGTAAAGGCTGTGGGGACATTGTGGGGAGCAGAGGATAGAGCTGTCTTTTGCCTTTCCATGTGAAATAAGAAGAATGCAAATAAGATGTTGAACATAGTACAGAGGAATCCCTTTGACTTTTGAATCAAGGGCTTAGGCACTTTTTCAATGACACAGAATTGCTCTTTCTATTTCTGTGCATCCCTCGAGCCCTTAGAGGTTTCCTAGTTCCCTGACTCCTCTCCAGTCTTTTTCTAAGACTTTAAAAAAACTTACATTATCAGCTTCTTACTCTCTCCCATGCAGTACCAGTGGGGAGAAAATATCATGCAGCCAACCTGTCTAAAGAACAATTTGCAATGAAATAGCAAAGTTGTGAACCATGGTGGAACCTTCTTCCTGTCCCCTTCACCCCATCTTCCCTCCAGTTAACTTCCCCCAATAAATCCTGATGCTAGGAATCTGTCTTTCAGCGCTATAGATAGGAAATAGTTTAGGCAACCATTTATGCTCTAAACCCCACCCACAAACTGTATGCTTACTTAGTTCCTTCCATAGCTTATGAGTCCTGTTAGTTGTCAGGCCTCAACTGGGATCTTCTGCTAAGTACCTTGAGGTACTTGGGGTAGGTGAGTGTGTGTGGGATAGGGAGCATAGGGAGTGGGTCTTCTGGAAGCAAGGACCGTACATACTGGGGCAGCAGAACATCCCATCCTCCATGAGGGGCAATTGACCCAATAGGGAGCAGTTTGAGAGTTTTTGACCCTTGGGTCATGATAACCCTAAATAAATTTAAGGACTATAGTCTGATGGTAAAGGGAAAAGAGACAATAAGCTTTTTTGGATTTCCCCCAAGAAGGCAAGAAACAATAGGGTTATATGGCAGCAGGAAGAATTGAAGCTAGATATTGGGAGAATTTTCTGACTGGGATCGTTGAAGCAAGAATGAGCATTTCATTTCCGTGGGTTTCAGTTTTCTCCTTTCTAAAAAATGAGGATGTTGGACTAGACTCAAGGTCAACAACCAGAGGATGGCACACATCTGAGATTCTGTACCTGTGATTAGTTTGTCTCAGGCCTAGAGATCTTATTTTTGCTGGGATACTTTACTTGAATCTCTCCTCCTTCATCATTGGCCCTGTTAAGCACCTCTGCTGCCATGTTTCTTCCATTCTTCTATTCACTCTATTCCTGTTCTAAACTTTATCCCCTCAAGAACATGAATTTAATATCTTATAAAGTGGCAATTAGCTAATCTGATGTACTTAATCCACTAGAAAAGGAAATGGCAAACCACTCTGAAAACCCTGTGGACAATATGTTCCACAGAGTCCCAAAGAGTAGGACATGACTGAGCGACAGTAACAACAATATACATACACATAGATATATAATGTGTATAGTTATATATGTGTATATATATACACACATACATATGTATGTGTATGTATCCATATATGTATATATACATTCGTGTATATATATCCAATATAGATGAAATTGGCACAAAATCTCTCTGATATCAATTGAAAAAAAATTTCAAATAGCAGAAAAATTCTAAGAATGTGTACTCAGGTGGTCTTCCTTGCCCCCTCCCCTCCAAGATTGCTAGCCCCTGACTAGATGAGCTTCCCTGTCTAAAAATCTAATTTGGGGTATGGAATGTCCTCTTTTGAGAAAAAGAAACTTATTTTCTACCTAGGAAGATATAGGATATTTGGAAGTGGGGGATTGGATGAGAAGACCTCCCCAAGGCCCTCTCATCCCAGTTGCTGTCTGATCTTGTAGTGAAGGGCAGTTTCATATCAGGGGAGCCTTCGGTTTTTTGGCAGCCACTGATGACCAGGTTGGGCTGCACTGGCGTGTCAGGAGTTTGACAAGCTGATATCTCCAGGCAGCTCTGAGCTTCCCATGGAAATGAGTGGATGGGGCTTGGAGAAGAGATGGATGCCTCTATTAGAGGCTCTGGCTACTTCCTTTGGAAGGCTGGGATGACTTAGGGGCCTATTCATTTGGAGATGTAGGAACATTATTTCTCTAGAAAAACTGGTAGGAAATCAAGTTGTGTCCCTTCCCTCTTTCATATTGGAAGTACTTTAAAATGTCTCTCTAGTCCTAGATAGAGATAGAGATAGAGATAGAGGGCCTCAGGAGTCAACTTATTCGCTGTTCTTCCCCATGGTTCTTCTTCTGCCCTCTGGAGAAAGAGGAAGATTTGGGTTAAATATTTGGAAGAACTTTCTAGCAATTAAACCTGTCCAACAGAAACTGGGCTGCATTGAAAAGTAGTGAGCTCCCCATCTCTGGAAGCATTCATGTAAAGGCTGCATGACTGTCAGAGAAATAGAAGGGATTAACATATTGAATGGGAGATTAGACTAGATGGTGCAAAATCATAGAGTTGAAATTCTTTTAATAAGACTGAGGCACAGAGAAGTTAAGTGATTTACTGAAGATCACACAGGTATAAGTGACAGTTTGGATTCAAATTTAGGTCCTTTGGCTCCAAATATGGCACTCCACTGTATCATTCTACCTCTGTAACCTTTAAGGTTGCCTCCATTTCTAAAACCCAATGATTCTATAAGTATTAAGCACATATTATAAGCCTGTAGCATCTCTATCCCTTACTCAAGATCTGAAATTCTACAGAGTTTTGGGATAACTTTAGCTCACCACTGTTCCAGGAATTGTAGGCAGAACAAAGAAGTACATGGTCTCGTTGGGAAAGGGAGGAAAGAGAAAGGAATGAATACTTATTAAGTGCCCACTAAGAGTCAGCACTACACTCTTTACATATCTTACTTGATCCTCAAAACAATCTTGGGAAGAAGGTGCTATCATTATCCTCATTTTCTAGTTGAGAACACTGAGGCAGACTGAGGTTAAGTGACTTGCCTAGGGTCACACAGCTAGTAAGTATCTGAGGCTGGATTTGAACTCAAGTCTTTCTGACTCCAGGCTCAGTGCTCTGTACACTATATACCTCTAGGGCAGAGACAAAAGCAAGACTACTGCCTGACAAAATAAGATAAAGTATCTAGTAAGTTCCATATGAATAGGAGAGAGAGTTAAACATTACAGGAATTCAGAGGTAGGAGAGACGACTGGGAAGGGGTGGTTAGGGATGGTTTTACCTAAGAGGGAGGATCTGTGCTGGGCTTTCACTGATGGGAAGAATTGCGATCAACACTAGTGGAAGGCATTCTGGGTAGGGATTCTGAACAAAGGGGCAGTGGCAGCAACATCCGGGTTGTGGTGGGGACTGGACAGTAAAATGATAACCATTTTGACCAGGGAGAAGAGGTCATAGTAAGAGATGTAGAAGGTGTTAAATGCCAAGTTAAGAAATTTGCCTTGATTCCTTTGGTGCTGGGTAATCGTGATGACAAGATGATCTTCTAGACAAA
Organism: Vombatus ursinus; assembly: GCF_900497805.2. Lineage (NCBI taxonomy): Eukaryota > Metazoa > Chordata > Mammalia > Diprotodontia > Vombatidae > Vombatus > Vombatus ursinus. The sequence goes on from NW_020952487.1 coordinate 705,978, forward strand.
GCTCAGGTGATGGGGCATGAGAAATCAGAGGTTATAGAAAATAAACTCTAGGAGCTTTTGCTAAGAACATCCCATCTTCTCCCCGGGCACCCCTCCCAGGATGTTCATCTCATTTCCTTTCTGCTAGGTGACCATGAGTGTCTTTGAGCTGGCCTCTGCTGCAGGTGTGTGCTGTGACATTGACCCAACCTTGGTGGCCGCCATTGCTAACCTGAAAGCTGGTAAAAATGTGCTCTGTACCTTGGTGGTGGTAGATGATGCTGAACCTTCTTTGTCTGGATAAGGAGACCCCACCCCAGCCAAGGGGTATACAAATAACTTCTCTAGGTCCTAGGTCAATCATTCCATTATGTTCAGCTGTATGGCATACAACTTGGAACCTGCCTCTCCAGGAGTTTACAGTCTAGTTGAGGAGGCAAGGTTGGTACCTGCCCTCAAGGAGTTTACAATGTAGTCAAGGAGGCAAGATAAAACACAACTTGAGAATGACAACTTTGTATATAATGAAATGCTAAATTGTTTTGCACAGACTCCTAGCATTTTTGTGCATTTTTTTTCCATGGTAAGCCTGGGCCTCCCAATGCTTGCTTACTCAGCCGCGTTCACTCAAGTAACCACTCTCCCACCCACCCACCCACAGCCTGAGCTGTATTGCTATTACTCTACTTTATTCCCTACATTTCTTCATGCATTTTCTATATTTAGCACAATCTGTGAAAACACACACACAGAATGGACCTGAACCCGATAACCTCAGTTGTGTTCCCAGACCCACCCACATTCCCCAGTCTTAGCCAGCCCTTCCCTCTCTCTCTCACTGCCCACACCCAGTTCTCCTTCCTTTCCATCCCGTAACCCTATCCCTCAACTCAGACCCTCCCTATAATGCTATGAAGAAGGTAGCATGAGTATTATCTCCATTTTACAGATAAGGAAACTAAGTCTAAACTAGCCTGAGTCTCTCATTTTACTAATGAGGAAACCTTTTGAAGTTAAGTGACTTAGCTGAGGTCACACAAGCGGTGAGTGAGTAGCAGAGTTGAGATCTTTTGATTCCAAAACAAATTTCTTCTCCTTCCTCCCCTGATGTTTCTCTTAGACACCTCATCTCCTGAGGAGGAGTACAAAGTAGCCTGCTTACTCTTGATCTTCCTTGCGGTTTCAATCCCTCTCCTTGCCACAGACCCCTCTTCTTTCTACAGCATAGAGAAGGATGGTAAGAGAGGAGAGGGTCAGGGTGGGGGGATGACTTGGGGAGGGGGCTGTATTCTAACCGAACTGAAGAAGAGAAGCTTGTGAAATTCAGGGCATGTTCAAAACTCAGAAAACTTAACCCTTCTTCCATCCCCACTGGCTCTGGGCTAGGATGAGCATTTGGCAGGGGAAGGAAGTGGAGAGTCCAGCCAAGAAAAAGAGAAGAGTCATTGGGTGGGCCTGTGTGTGGGTGTCTGACTGTCCTCTGGCCTTTTCATTCCTCCCTCCTCAACAACTCAGGCTATAACAACAACATCCACTGCCTGACCAAAGCCATCATCCAGGTGTCTGCCGCCCTGTTTACTATTCACAACAAGAACATTGAGACTCACCTCAAGGAGTTTCTGGTGGTGAGTAGGTCTGAGGAGTGGGGAGGGGGCAGAAGCTTGGCCCCCCAGGCTCCCAGTGCCAGCACACTTTTTTTGTTCAACTCCCCTGGGGGGACAGGAGGGGACAGAATAATATCTGGGTGTGCAATAATAGGCGGTAGCTCATGCTTTGTAGTGTTCATTTTTTCACAACAGAAGGAAGCAGTTTAAGTATTATTATCAACCCCATTTATCAGATGAGGAAACTGAGGCTTAAAGAGAGAAACTGGATCCTACAGCTAGTAAATTTCAGACTCAAAAACTAATATTTTCTTCACTACTTCATGATGCCCCTGGAACTGGTTTGGTTTAGAATTGTGAACTGTTAAGATTCGGAAGGAATCTTAGAGTCCAATTTTCCCTGTAGGAAATCCCTTCTGTAACATTTAGGACAGATCTTATCCAGCCTCTGCTCAAATGCCTCCAATGATGGGTAGCTCATTACCTCACAAAGCAGCCCATTTGATTTAAAAAAAAAAACCAACCAACTTTATTTACTAGAATATTCTTCCTTAAGTGGAACCTTTGTAACTCCCACCTTTCAGGCCTAGTTTTGCCTTTGATATAACACAGAACAGGTCTGTTTACAGTCTTCATGGATTCACAAAATCTGTGCTTTGGAAATGACCTCTGAGGTTATCTAGTTCTACATTCTTCCCAAGGCAGGAATCCTTTCCCAAGACAGGCCTTAGAGATGCTTGTTCATCTTCTGCTTGGATACTTCCAGTGATGTGATGCTCAATACTTTGAGAAGGCAACCTGTCTAGGCTGGAGAGCCTGGAGGGTCTGAGGCACTTTTACATTGTAAGGGAAAGTACTTAGAGATCATGCTAGTGTTCTAGGGCTAGGGAATATTTCCTGTGAAAATATGTCAGGAATTAGGGGCATCAGGGACTAAACCACAATAGCCATTCAAAAAACACTTATTAATTGCCTACTGTGTACAAGCACTTTGCTAGGAGATGGAAATAAAAAGATGTAAAATGACAGAGTCCTTACCTTTGAGGAGCAAACATTCTGTCAGGAAATGTGAAGCAGAAATAATTCACATGGGCAATGCATCTTAGTAGGTAGAAAGTTTAGGACTTGGAGTCAGGAAGACCTGAGCTCTAAGCCTGCCTTATACACTTAGTGGCTATATGACCCTGAGTAAGTCACTTAATCTCTGTCAGCCTCAGTTTTCTCATCTATAAAATGGGTATAATAGTAGCACTGGGCATAACAGTAGCTCCTATTTCCCAGGGAGGATCAAATGAGGTAATATGTGTAAAAAGCTTTGTAATCCTTAAAGTGTTTATATGTTGTTGTTTTCAATTATTATTATAAAGTGCTTTAAAGGGTACAAAGCACATTTTCTTGCAACAATCCTGGAACAGAGGCACTGAAAGTAGTATTTTTTCCCATTTGGAAGATAAGGGAACTAAGGCAAAGAGAGGTTAAGTGACATCCAGAAATATCTTTCCCTATAACCAGAGGGTAGAGCTGGGGTGGAGTATTGCTCTGGACTCCTAGGGATTGGAGATAGATCCCCAGGGTAGGGCAGGAGGGTCTTTACCTCAAATCTGACACTAGCCATGATCATTCAATTTAATTCAATAATCATTTATTAAGTCATGGGCAAGTCCTTTAATCTCATAGTTTCCTTGTATATAAAATGAAGATAATATTTTTTACTGCCCACCTTATAGGGCTGTTGTGAGAAAAGGAATAGGTAAACCTTTAGGATGCCACAGAAATGTGAGCTATTATCATTATTTACATTAATATCTTCCCTGGGGTCTTCTCTTTTATTTGTCTTACTTCACCCCCTTAATTAGGCAAATCCAGGTCATTGTAACCCTTAGCTTGGGATTCAGTTCATCATGTGTCTCCATCTTCTGGAGCCTGGATGTTGGCAAGAATAACAACTATTAAGGAGATGACAGGAGGGGAATAACAAGAAAGCAGACTAGGTAAACGCCTCTGTCTCCTCAAAGTTGGCTTGGCAGCAACTTGTCTAGAAGACAGCAATAGAAGGTGGGGTATCACGGGCCTGTTAGCCACCACCCCTGCCACTAGCCCATACATTCTCATTCTCATCGGTTTCTTTTCCAGCCTGTAACTTCCTTTAGGAGGCACTTACATTGGTAGCTGAAGTTAAATTAGCCAGGAAGACCCAGACTCTTTCAATGAAGTGTTTGTCTGTAGTCTAGGGGATGTCTAACCTGCCCCTCCATTATGAGTTTTCAAGAAGTTCTCAGTCCTCTTGGTTTTCCTCTTGGCTCTTCCCTTAATTCCATCTGGAATGCCTGGGCCTGTCTTCTCTTACCCTCAATAATACCTTTAATTTACATATCTTATAAATTGATTTACATTTGTGATCTCAGTAAATCCTCATAAGAGATCTGTGAGGTAGGTAATACAAGATATATCTTCACTCTCTGTAACAGAGTTGTTTACCCAAGGTCACACCAGAATTTAAACTCCTGCTCTCTGGCTCTGAGTTTCTGTGTTCTTTCCACTGCCTCTGAATATTCTTCCTCTCCCCTCCCCCAACTCTCTGCCCACCACAGGTGGCCTCTGTCAGTCTTCTCCAGCTGGGACAGGAGATGGATAAACTGAAATCCAAGAACCGTGAATCTATTTCTTTGCTTATGCGCTTGGTGAGTAGCCAGTTGACTTGGGTTGGTGGGTTGGCAGGGATGGGCATAGCACCCATAAGTTTCAGGTTGTAATGACCTTAGAGATGGTCTGGTGCAACTTCCCTTTTGTTTTACAAATAGGAAACTTGGAGAGAGGAGTTAGATGATCAGTCCAAATCACAGAGATGGTAAATAATGTGGTTCTCAGCTGAAGGATTTTGGGCCCTTGTTATAATCCTCCCCCCCCCCCCCCCCATTTACTAAAGACCTGAGTTGACATGATTTGTTTGTTTGTTTGTTTGTTTTGCCTAGGCTATTCATAGTACAAAGGGAACTCCATAGACTCATTTAGGAATTTAAAGCCCAACATTTAGGCTTGTATCCTTGATCAGGGCAGGGTGAGACACCCAGTCAAACAAGAGGATACTATACTCCTGCCTGGTTTTTCCTTCTAGCTTTACTGGTAAAATGGGACAGCTAGGTGGTAAAGTGGGTAGAGCTCAGGGCCTGGAGTCAGGAAGACCTGAGATCAAAATCCCACCTCAGACACTTACTAGCTGTGTGACCCCCAGCAAATCACTTAATCCTGTTTTTTTGCCTCAGTTTCCTCATCTGTAAAATGAGCTGGAGAAGGAAGCAACAAACTACTCCAATATCTTTGCCAAGAAAACCCCAAATAGGGTCACGAAGAGTGAGATACCATTGAAAGCGACTTAACAACAACAAAACTACTGGTAGAGGAAACATTTTTGTGTTCTCTGCCTTAGTTTCCTTGCTTGTCAAAAGTTTTTAAAGATCAGAACCGTTTTCTTCTTTTTTTTTTTTTTTTGGCTAGGCAATGGGGTTAAGTGACGTGCCCAGGGTCACACAGCTAGTGAAGTGATATGTGTCTGAGGTCGGATTTGAACTCAGGTCCTTCTGAATCCAGGGCTGGTGTTCTATCTACTGCACCACCTAGCTGCCCCTCAAGATTAGATTTCAGGATGTTGGGGAATTTTTGTTTTGTTTTGTTTTAGGCAATTGGGGTTGAGTGACTTGCCCTGGGTCACACAGATAGTAAGTGTCAAGTGTTTGGTCGGAGGTCACATTTGAACTCAGATCCTCCTGATTTCAGGACCGGTGCTGTATCCACTGTGCCACCTCATTGCCCCCAGAACTGTTTCCTTCTAACCATTGTATACTTCCAATTATAGTGATAAGGATGCATGTGAAACATAGTTACAAAGTTGTTAGGTTGATCTGGCCAGGAGATAGGTAGTTACCAAGATACTCTTCCCATTTCTCTTTCACTCTTGAGCTTTTCCAGACCCTAACAAGGAGTTCTAAGGTGGCAGGTGGATAGGGGAAGCTTTGATTTCTTGGCAGCCTCTTATTTAGGTCTTGCTCTTCCCCCTGCTCCTCCACAAGGATATATACTCATGTATATACTCCACTAGTCTGATTCTTGGGCAATCTCCCTGTAACCTAGGTTCCCCAGGAGCTCAGAGTCTGGGAAGGCCAGCAGCAGAGTCTTAATACCAGTGCTCACTGAACTCATAGCTCAGGCCACTATTTGCCCCAGCAGGGTTTAACCAAGGCCGCCAAAGAGGTAAATGTTTGTTGATTGATTGATAGTAGGCTAGAGCACTGGCCCTGGAGTCATGAGGACCTGAGTTCAAATCCAGCCTCAGACACCTCACACTTACTAGCTGTGTGACCCTGGACAAGTCACTTAACCCTGATTGCCTCTCTCTGCCGCCCCCCTCCCCCCCAATTAAACAAACAAAATACAGTAAGCCCCTGTGGAAATGAGTTGTTATTGTAGTTAATAGAAATAATAAGGGAGGTCAAAATATATGAAGTGTGAAGCTGGCAGGACCCTTTTGAGATTCTTGGTGCCTCCAGGAAGGTCAGTCCCCTCCTTCTCTCCCAGGTAGATTGGAGGTTTCCTAGGAAGATGCTGGCCCAGCTTCCATCCTTGTTTTTAATAACTCTGCCAATCAAGAAATTCTGTCTGCAATCAAAGCCTAAACCCCCCTGTTGGTTAAGTTTTACAGCTCTTTTTTCTCCTACCTTCCCCTTCCTGTGGGGGATGAGAGGGTATTTGTGCAAGAATCAGGGGATTTTTAGCATTAGAAAGAACTTTAGAGAAACACCACACACATGCTAGAATAGGCATCATGGAATTTCTCTCCCTCTCGATGTGTATTAAATAGGAGAGATAACTCCATTATCCCACCTTCAGCCCCTCTACCTCTCTCCCCCAACACATGCAGGTCCAGTAGAGCTGTAGGACCATGTGGTGGTGCTGCTACTAGAGGGCTAGACGGTCCCTGACTAACGGAAAGAGAGGGATCTCTTCTCTCAAAACCCCTCCTAACTTCACAGTGGCCTAGGTGGGACAGTGGATAGAGCCCTGGTCCTGCAATCAGGAAGACCTGAGTTCAAATCCAGCCTCATTATTAACTATATGACCCTAGACAAGTTACTTTGCCTCATTTTCCTCAACTGTAAAATGAGGATAATAATAGTCCCCAGCACAGTGCCTGGTCATAGTATAGTAGGTACTATATAAATGCTCATTCCCTTTCTCCCCTCCCTTCTTGGTAAGGGGGAGGCTGATAAGGATGTGATCCCCTCTTACAAAGGGACTGAAGCAAGGGAGCCCCTCTAGAGCAGAGGTTCTAAACCTGGGGTCCACAGACACACAAAGGATCCATGGATAGATTTCAGGGTATCTGAATTAGTTGGGAAAAAATTACATCTTTAATTTCACCAACCTCTCATTGAAATTTAGTGTTTTCTTTATGTATGAATTTACAAAAATATTATTTGGAGAAGGGATCTTTAGGCTTTGCCAGACTGCCAGAGGGGTCTATTACACACACAAAGGTTAAGAAACCCCTGATTTCTTTAGAGAGATGTGTCTGGATCAGTACTGTCAATTCCATGCCTTCCTACCAGGCTAGCTTCACCCACACCCACCCAAGCCTCCTTGGGCTTCTTGATCTATGGTGCTACTCAGCTTAGCTATGGGGCCTAGCTCAGCATGCCAGATTTTAATTAGACTTATTAATCATGCCCCTTTTTTTCCATTCAGTATACTGATGGCTCCCCAAACTCCACATTGAAAAAGGGGATAGATAGGGCCCAGTAGGAAAGGCCTGGGGTGTTTGGAGGATTGGTTCTTGTCTCTTTCTCTCCCCTTTCTTTCCCTCTGTTTCTCTGTGTCTCTCTCCTTTCTCTCTCTCTGTGTCTTTGTCTCATTCCTCCCTTTCTCCTTTCTCTCTTTTTGTCTCTCTCTCTCATTCCCCCCTCATCTCTCTCTCTCTTTCTCTTTCTTTCTTTCTCCCTCTCCCCCTCCCTCCCCGCTCCCTTTTTCTCTCCCCCTCTCCCTCCCTTTGTTCTCTCTCTCCTTTCCCTGTCTCTCTCTCCCCCCTTCTTATTTCCCCCCCCCCCCCAGGTACTGCTCTCTCACTTTTGCAAAGCATTACATTTCCTGTGAGACCCTCATCTACCCTCCCACTGGTCCAGCTCTCATTGGAGGTTAGAGGCTTTGGGGGCTCATGGACTGAGAACCTGCAATATTATTTAGGTTGCTCAGTCCCTTCTCCCTCTTCTGGTTTCTATATCTCACCCAGGTGGAGAATGGTTAGGGGATTTCTTAGAATGGAGAAAGACCACATTACCTAGTCAGCTCTGAACCTAGAACTAGGGACATAGTTCCTGTCTTTGTCTTCAATTCAATTCTATCAAACAAATATTTAAACTTCTGCTAGTGTGCCAGGCACTCTGCTGGGCACTAGGAAAAGTGTCCAAATAGTTCCTGCCCTCATGAAGCTTATACTCATTCCAGTGGGAGGTGGGGAAGGAAGGGTTCACAGAGATGTTTAATATGTAATAGGAGGATAGGGATTGGGCCTGTGGTTTCATTGGTAGAGAATGGCCAGGTGAGGTAACTTACTTTGCCAATACAGGGTAGCAGTTTCTCTGCAATCTTAAGTGACTTAGGTCTGTCTGAGGCAGGACTTGAACCCAGATCTTCCTGGCTTTGAGGCCAGCTGGAATCCTGTGCAAAATCACTGAGTTAGGAGGTGGACCGTGGTAAATAAGGAACAGGAAGAAGGCTTGATGATCTAGAAAACAGTGAATCATGGGGTGATGTGTGATCAACCAGGAAAGATAGGTTGAGGACAGGTTGTGAAGGGCTTCAAATGAGACAAAGGAATTAGAGTTTTATTCAAGAGGCAGTAGAAAGCTACAGAAACTTCTGGGCTAGGGGAGTCACATGGTCAGACCCATCTGGAAGAAAGGAGATGATAGTACCACTGGTGCTGCTCTGCCCTAGTCAGACCTCATTGAGGGGTTTTGTGGTAAGTTCTGTGAACTGCATTTTATGAACCTTAATAAAATGGAGCTTGACTGCAATGATGAGGGGACTAATTTCATGCCATATAAAAATCAGTTGAGATAGCTACATGTTATGCATATGAAGAATACGTGTGTGGGGCAGAGGGTCCCAGAGCTGTGCCTTCTGATCTTCAGGTTCCTTTCTCTTCCACGGTGCTTTTCATTCAGGTGGTGGAGGAGTCCTCTTTCCTTACCCTGGACATGCTGGAGTCCTGCTTCCCCTACGTTTTGCTCCGAAATGCCTACCGAGAGGTTTCCCGTGCCTTCTATCTGAGCCGAGTGCCTGCCAATGCCCACTGATGGGACTGTTGGACCTACCTCCCACCCATGGCATAATGGAGATTGGCATTGCAGAGGCCAAACGACTGTTATTTCCATGCTGGGTCTGCCTACAGAGACACAGAAGGGACTGGTGGGAGAGAAAGGAATGGGGAAGAGGGAGGGTCAGTGTGAGGTGATGGGTAAGAATTGCTGGAAACGGGTGGTTTTAGAGCAGAAGGGGAGGGTAACAGGAAAACTTAGGGTCTGGGGGTTCCCCTGTTGTGAAATTTACATGTGTGATATACAGATGAGATGCAAATCCACAGGCAAATGAGCTTCTCTTTCTTCTGGAGAGAGCCTTGACTGGTGTCTGGTCCGTCCACCCTTCATCCCCACTGTTTATTGCTATTCCAGTATGATGCTAGCTCGACAGAGGTGATCAATCATCATATAAACCATAATGATTTCATAATCCTCCCTCTGGAGCTTCCATTGTCTTCTGTACATTCATTAGGGCAATTATCTCCTCCCTTCCTCTCACAAATCTGTTCAGCAAACAGCCTGCTCCCACAAACCTGGTAACTGGAGACCAGTAGCCTCTCACTGGGGACCCTGCAGAGGTGGCTGTCACTCCCCCAGCTCCGATGCCTCCACTATTGGGCGACCCATTGGATCTTCGGCCTGTGGGACCCCTGCAGGGGTCACTGAGTTCTGCTAACAACTTCCCTGGGTAGCCATAGGGGGTCTGGTCCTTTAATTTTCTATTGAACCTCAGGATCTTAGATTTAGAGCTGGTGGAACGGACTTTAAGGGCTGTCTAGTCCAATCTCATTTTACAGATGAGGAACCGGAGAGCCATAGAGGAAAAAAAATGACCTTGGGAAGGTCACAGCGGCAGGGCCAAGGCTCAAAGAGGGCCATTCCTCTGCCAACTCATAGATGAGAAAGGTCTGCTATTTATGTGCACTTAATCTCCTCTTCATTAAAGTCATAGCAGATCAGAGAGGGGCCAGATTGCCCCTAACCACTTTGTGCCTCTAAGGTACAGAAGGACCATGACCCCCAGGTCTTCGTACTACCCTAGGGCAAAGTTCTCTCTTCCCTGGTAGCCAGACAATTCACCCTCGTCCCTGGGGTGAGGAGGGCCTTGGGCAGGGATTTCCCTTTCTGTGTTTCCATTCTCATTAGTCTGAGCCCAGGCATCCTTCAGGGAGCCAAATTGTTTCAACTTTAGCCTTTTCTGCACTAATTGGAGTTTCAATTGTCAGGGAGCCTGGGGCATTCCAGATAGCGCTGGACTTAGTTAGCAAATAACTGCTTCCATCTGTCATTTCCTTGCCGCTGTAGTTAGGGAGGAGTCCAGGCCACTGATCCTAGATGTTCTCATTGAGAGTGGCTGGGAAGAGAACAATTAACAAGTGGATTAATTGGGGTTCTAAATATATTTCTATGGTGAATAGGGGAATCACTGATTTTTAGTGAAACTGTTTTGGTCTTCATTAGATATCTGCACCTTTATTAAATCACTTCTTTATCCATTCAACAAACATTGGCCTTACTTACCATAAATAAAAGGGCAGCTGGGTGACACAGTAGATGGAGGGCTGGGCCGGGAGTGAGGAAGACCTGAGTTCAAATGTGGCCTCAGACACTTACTAGCTGTGTGACCCTGGGCAAGTCACTTAACCCTGTTTGACTCAGTTCCTTATCTATAAAATGAGCTGGAAAAGGAAATGGCAAACCTCTCCAGTATCTTTGCTAAGAATAACACAAATGGAGTCATGAAGAGTCCAACATGACTGAAAAATGATTAACAACACCGTCATAAGTAAATAAAGCATTTATTAAGCGCTTAATGGGCCAGGGAGTGGGTAAGTGCTGGTCCCTGCCCTCAAGAACCATACATTCTAACAAGGGAGCATGGCATAGAAAGGGGAGTGGGGCATACATTGTACTAAATGCTATGCATATGGTGGCAAGGCAGAGGTGTGACTGGGGATGAGATGAGGTGAATGGAAAGCTCACCTACCACAGCTCAATTACCCAAGGGCAGAATCTGGAGTTTTCAAGGAAAGATAAGGATGCTGGCCTGAGTGCAGATGGCAATGAGGAGAGAGAAAACACAAGCATCATGAGAATACAGAATATTGCATAAGTGCATTAGATAACTGGTAAAACAAAGCCATGGAAAGTTGAAGAATTTTGTTATAGAGGAGAATCAGTAAAGGCAGTGGAGGAGGTGGCCTTTGGGTTTGACCTTAACAATGGCCAGGAGTTCTATAGACAAAGGGTGGGGAGGGGCACTTTCCAGGCAAAGGTGAGGAGGTAGGACAACACCAATGAGTTTAAGGGAATGGAGTGATGTCCAGTTTGGCTGGAGTTAGTGCACAGTAAGCACTTAATAATTTGTTGACTTTTTAGTTCAAGGAGAAAAGCCATATGAGAAGGCTGGAAAAGGTAGATTGGGAGGATTTTGAATCCAAGGCAGCAGACCTTGAATTTAGTAGGCAAAAAGAAATCAAATGAGAAAATGTTTGGGGTGGTGGTGGTTACAAGGATATTTTAATTGGAGGCCTTCCAGGAATGGTTTTGCATTTCACACAAGGGTCCTAGGCTCAGCTAACTTCCTTAGCCTGGCATCTTTGTTCATTATACAGGGACTTGTTCAGAATAGAAGCTGCAGAGATTCCTGCTTTATGAATGGGCTAATAGCACCTCTTCCAGCCATTGGGTGGTAGCCCAAATATGTCTTCTAAATCAGGTTTCAGGACAGATGGGAGTATAGAGGGAGGCCTGGCAGTGAGGCCTGTTGGAGCTGAAACTGAGGACTATGAGGAAAAGAGGTGACTTTGTCCGGAGGAGAGAAGGCAAAAGGGATCTGAAAAGCTGCCTTCAAGAGTCTGCTGGATTATTTGGAGGATGGGAATCTGTTCTCTATCTGCTCCCTGAAGAATAAGCTGAGCCTCCTTTGTGGGTCAGAGGAGACCACAAGCCAACCTGCAGAGAGAGGGTTGAGAATAATAGCTGGTATTTATATAATGCTTGAAGGTTTACAATTATCCCGTTTTATTCTCATGACAATCTTGGGAGATAGGTGCTTTTATTAGTCCTATTTTACAGTCAAGGAAACTGAGGTAAACAGGTTAAGTGACACACTTAGGCTCAGTTAGCATTTGAGGCTGGATCTGAAGTCAATGCTACCTTGTATGGGGCAGCGGTCTCCATACAATTATTTTTTGTGTGTGTATATGCAAATAGGCATTCTATGACACTTATAATTCTCCAAAACTTTTTCACAACCATTGTTACATTTGATCCTTACAGTAATTCTTTAAAATAGGTGGGCCAGATATTCTCAGATGAGTAAACTGAGGTCCAGGTAATTTAAATTAGCTGGCCAAGCTCACAGAGCTAGTTATTATCAGGACTTTTACTAGAACCAAAAGGCAGCTTGGCATTGTGGATTGGGGAATGGCCTTGGAGTTAGCAAGGCCTGTGTTCAAACCTTGCTTCAGATGCTGAGTGAGACCCTGGGCAAATCACTTAACCTCTCTGTGCCTCAGTTTCCTTATATGTGAAATGAGGGGGTTGGACTCATTATCCTTCTAAGTCTCTTCTAGCTCTATGATCTTATGATCTCCTGGCTGCCAAACCCCAGGATTTTCCCATTAGATCAAGTTGCTTTTATCCTTGGAAAGGCTCAGCTGTCAGGATTTAAGGACCCCACACTGGGTCATCAGAGTGGCATTGGGTGTAATAGATTCCTGGGGGGGGCAGTGTCTAGAAGATGAAATGATCATGTACCATCTGAATGAATGACTCTATCAATCAGAGGCTGGAGGATGAAATGCCGTTAAGAGGATTTTCCAGTTGTCAGAGCAGTTGGCTTTCATGACCTCGAGGGCCTCTGACTCCTTGTAAGCATAGGAGACTTCATTAACTACCCATCTGGTAAACCTTCCACCCTCACCTCCCTAAAGGACTGGAAAGGGAGACAGAGGAGGAGGAGCTCAGTCTTCTGTGGCACAGACAGTGCTGGCAGAGTGTCTGCAGCTAGTTTAAGCCTCAGCATTTTCATTATCTTGGCGTTTTCATTAAAATCTCCATTAACTTGTTTGCAGCAATGAGATGGAATCACCTTCCTCCCCCTCCATCTCCCCCAGCCTATGGAGAGGGGCCAGCTAGGGAGCTGGTGCTAGATTAGCTCATATAAACACTGCTTCCCTCTCTCATCTTTTGTCCTGCTCAGGGCCCAGTCTGGAGTGACTCAAGAGGATGGGAACCTGTGACCCCATGGGGAGGGTACCCTGCTTTTCAGGGTTTCCTCCTGGAAGTGGTGGAAATATATCAGAGACTTGAACCTTTAAGGACCAGAGATTCTTAACTTGGGGGTTGGGAACTTAACAAAAATGTGTTAACTATGCCAATATAGTGGATTTCCTTTGTAATTCTATGTATTTTATTTTCTGTATTTAAAAACATGATTCTGGGAAGGGGTCCATAGGCTTCACCAGACTGACAGCCCAGGGGGTCCAGGGCACAGAAAAAAGTTAAAGACAGTCCTTATTAAGAGATCTGGTCTTTTGGGCCTAGCTTTCTCAGGTGTGCATGAGTGTGGTGTGTGTATGTGGGAAAGAAAGAGAGAGAGAGAGACTGAGATCGAGAGAGATCATTTTAACCTACCTAGTTGCTAGAATTGGACTAGAATTTGGCATCCTGGTGGAAGAAGCCCTGGTTCTGGAGAAAGATAGGACTCCTTAAAGCCCAGATTTGGTATTCTTTAGGGTCAGTTGTGTTGTAGAGATGATTCCTCTTCGGTACAGTGGAAAGGGGGCTGGATCTGGAGTCAGAAGCCCTGAATTTGAAGGCTGGCTCCGCCACTGAATACCTGTGTAGCAGGTCACTCCAGACTTTAAAACCGTCATCTGTAACGTGAGAAATTTGGGCGAGGAGGCCTCTCAGGTCCCTTTCAGCGTTCATCTATACTGTGATCCTTTCTTCCCGTTCATATCATTGCTCTATTTCTGTGTGTGTCTGACCTACAGGTTTGTTCCACCAATTCCCAACTCACCCCTCCCTGTTCCTAGAACTCTCTTTTCTGGACTTATGAGTCCTAACTCCTCTTCCTTTTCTTTTCCCAAAAGTTTGACTTTAAACTTGTCGTTCAAACACACTCGGATAGAGGAAGGTTGTCCCCCTACCTCTTTCCATCTCAACCTCCTTCTTTTCTTAAGTACTTGTCATCAAAGGAAATGATCATCCCCCCCCCCCCCCCCAGCTCCTAGCCCCCACACCTTTGGGAGTTGCCATGTACTCTCTCTCTCTCCCTCCCACCTGCTTAGGCAACTGGCAGCAGCAGCCCTGGCTTGTAAGTTTGGAGAGCCAGAAGTGAACCTGAGCTCAATTTGCAGCTGAGGAGTGAGTGAAGAGAAGGCTCCTCTCTTCTGTCACTCTGGAAAGAGAGGATGCTGAGGCCGCCCCTTTAAATAGCTTTCCTGTAGGAGGCAGATCACATCCATCCGTCACCTGCTGCCAAAACATCATTTTCAAACTCTATAGAACTGAAGCTTCGTGGAGAGAACGTTTGGGGTAGGGCTGGGGGTGGGAGGAAGGCAGAGGGTCTCCAGGGAGCAGAGTATGGAGCAGGAGAAAGATACTAAGGGTTTGGGTAACAGGGGGTGACAAGCAAGGGCTTGGACAGAATAAGTGTGAAGAAGAGAGTGTGTTTGCTTTGTAGGGCAGGTGGGAGGAAGGGAGTGTGGGTCAGAAAAGTACTGACTAGTAATCTATGAGCCTCTGAATGGGACAGGGACACTCTGTTCCCTAGCTCTTTACAGAGGGTCATTGAAGCAGAAATGGACTCCAATTGCAGCAGGAGAGAATAAGGTTTGATTCTAGAGCTAGTGATTAATGGGAGAGAGTCTGTAGTTGCAGTAAAAAAAAAAACACACTGAACTGAGTCAGAAGAGGAAACAGGAGAGTCCTGGCTTTGTCATTTAGTAGCTGGGTGACCTTGGATAGTGAGGTGGCACAGTGGATAGACTGCCAGACCTGGAGTCAGGAAGACCTGAGTTCAAATCTAGCTTCAGACACTCACTAGCTGGATGACCCTGGCCAAGTCACTTAACCCTGTTTGCCTCAGTTTCCTCATCTGTAAAATGAGCTGGAGAAGGAAATGGCAAACCACTCCAGTATCTTTGCCAAGAAAACCCCAACGGGGTCACAAAGAGTCAGGCATGAATGACCAACAACAAATCTCTTAGCCTCTCTCAGCCCCCTGCTCTGGTTTTGAATATCCTTTTAAAGCTAGGGAGTCGCTATATAGGTTTAGCTTGCTTCAGCCATAGAATCATAGCTGTAAGATATTTCAGGTGCCCTAGTCCATTTTATGGATGAGAAAAATGAGACTAGAAAAGTGGAATGTCATGCTCAGTCAGGTAGTAAATAGCCAAGCTGCATTTTGAACCCTTATCTAGGCTTCTTGCAACAGCAAGTAGTAACTGGTTCTCTTGGCTGGCCCCTCCCCCCATTCTACTTTACAAGTTTGTATCAGGCAAGAATGTAATCGGAGACTTCAAATTGTTATATCCTGTTGGGATTTTACTAGTTGTGTGACCCTGGATAAGTCACCTGACCTCTCCAAGGTTCTGTTTTCTTTTGTGCAAAGTAATGATAATGACATTTGCCTTGCCTCACAAGACTCTGGAGTCTGAGGTTATGAGTGTGCTCCAATGCTGCCTTTTTTCCTCTCTCTTCTGGGAGATCATTTTGCTGATGTTTTTCTCATGGCCAAACCTTGATTTGGAGCCTCCCTGGAGGCCTGGCCCAGTCCATCATTCATTCTGGGACTTTCAGCTGGGTAGGCAGCCTTCTTTTCTTCCCTTGTCCTCTCGCCACTCTCCCCTGCTCAACCTCTCCTCCCTCAGTCCCAGTGTAATCATGGGAGACCTTCCTCCCTTCCCTCCCCTTCTTTTGTAACTTCTTGAATTACGGATCAAGCCCTGGGCTCCTGGACAAGTACGGGGCTTTGGACTTGTTGGACGCCCACACCTTCACTCTTTTGTTTGCCGATTCTAGACAATGTTGAAGTAGCAGTGGATTCATATGATGAATTCCTGGGGCAGGGATGTGAGTTAATGCAGTAGCCTGGGGTGGGGGGGGGAATAGGGTCAAGAGTCAGGCTAAAGTGGCTACTGAGGGTGATCAAGAGGTCCCTGGGGATGGAGCAATGTTGCTCTTTCACCAGGTCTTGGGTTCAAATCTTGGTCCTCTGGTTCATCTCTCTGAGAATGGAACAGGAATGAATTAGCAGAATATCATCATTAAGAGTTGGGGTGAAACATCAGTTGGGAATTCCTGACAGTAAGAAGCTAATTGCATTACTGGATCATAAATTTAGAATGGGAAGGGAACTTTGAGATCATCTAGTTCAACCTCATTTTACAGATGAGGAAACTGAGACCCAGGGAAATTAAGTGACTTAGCTAAGGTCACACAAAGATAAGTAGCAGAGATATGACTAAAATCTGAGGTCTCTGACCCTAACCTCAATACTCTTTCCTCTAGATCATACAAACTTTTTTGGTTATTAGATTCCAGATAAGTAGGCAAGCCAGGTTGTGAAGTTATCAACTCCAAAGGATTTTAAAATGCTAGAGTGATTTCTCAACTCTAAGAGAATATAGGTAGAAAGACAGTTACAGAGACAGAGAGAGACACTGGGCTCTCAAGCCTGGGGGATTTTGAGAGATGAAGGGAAAAAAAGGCACACAAAGAAAAGACCTTGAGAGTCACTGACATGAAATGTGGGAGGGAGGCAGAGAAAGACAGGGACAGAGAAAAAGAGACAAGACGAAGACAGAGAGGTGGAAAGAAAGGCTGGCCTACGAAGAGAAGGTTGAGGGAGCAGAAAGCCAGATCCCTTCACAGCTGGGATCAAGCACTGGCATTTTTCTTTCAAAGAGGGAATGAAGGCCCTCAGGGATAGGGAGAGTTGGATCCCCATGATGTCAGAGCCTCAAGCTACCACCAGGGAGACTATGGACTAATGCAATGGATTAATGCAGACACACTCCAAGATGAAGACACATATACGTCCCCTCAGGTACCCAGCTACACATATGTGAACACGTGGGCAGACACAGATACACATGGAATCATAACTGTCTTCAAATGGGAATGTAAACGGAGGGCTTCCCAACACACTGATGGCCAGTCAAGCTATTTTGCTCATGACACCACCACTGCCGCCCTCCCCAAACAAATAAACAATCAAAAAAACCCCAACAACAAAACAAATAAAAGGGCATGCTTGCAAATGTAGACTCGGCTGATAGCCTTGGAACACGCACCAGGTGGTCTGGCCTGTGTGTGTGTGAATGAGTGTGTGTGCCCGCACCGCGGCTTTCCAGTGCACCCCTATGGGCTGTGTTTGGCTGTGTATGTGACAACCCCCTCCTCCTCCCCCCCCCCCCCCCGTCTCCTGTAAGTGTAACACTGGGAGGCGAAGGAGAGATGGAGAGGAAAGACAGAGAGGAATGAGAGACAGCAAAGGGGTGGGAGGAGAGAGCAGGGAGGAGGAAGGGAGAGGAGGAGGAGGAGGGGATCCAGGGAGGGGAAGGAGGAGGGAGGAGGGAAGGCAGAGGAGGCGGCTGAGGCAGAGCAGCCGCGGGGACAACACAGACAAGCAGCCCGGAGCTCAGCTGGGCAGCCGGAGAGGAGGCGCTGCAGCCTAGCCGGGGCCCCGACTCAAACACACCGGCCTGGCTGGCCTTAGCCAGCCGCAGGTGGGAAGAAGACCGGGGGGGGGGGGGGGGGCACGGGTAGGAGGCTGGGGGTGAGAGGGATCTACCAGGGCGGCGACTCGAGCCGGGGTCTGAGAGGTTCTCCATCTGTCCTTTCTTGCTTCCTTCCTACCTCCTTCCCACAGCGGCTGAGCGGAGCATGGAGCTGTCCCCTGGCAGTCCCCAGGAGATGCTGGAGTCCGATTGTACGTCGCCCCTGGAGCTCAAATCAGCCCCCAGCAAGAAAATGTGGATTAAGCTTCGGTCCCTGTGAGTGCAGCCCCCTCTTCCGCCTGGTTCCCAGTGCAGAGCAGCCCCCCCCCCAACAGGGAGCAGAGAGTGGGTCGGGGGAGGGGGACGGGATGCCCCTCTGGAGCCATCCCAGGGTGAGGGGAGCTTTGGTGAGGGCTGGTGGCCACACACATTGGCAGGTACAAGGTGACATGGCCCTGACATGCTTGGTCACTCACACATGTGAGTCGTGTGCAAGTGGAAGGGGGTAATAGAGTTATAAAGTGAAAGATGAGGGAGACAGGAGTGCTTGTCTCTGGGGGCATGAGTGACATATGTAGCAAGGAGAGAGGTCCTGGCATGAACCTGTGATCAACAGCCATGGTTGACAAAGATATATTCAGGGATGGCTAGATGTGACAAAAATGTGTGTATGTATATATCCATGCTAGTGGGCAGGGGAAATGTACAGCTGCACTGTGTGCCCACAGTGACATGCCCAAAGCATGCCAACCTGTGGGTAATATGTAGTTGCTTGGGATTGGCAGCTCTTGACTTTCATATATCTCACCAGGGGGTAGGAGAAGTTGGGGAATTGGGTAGAGAGAGCCCCATACTGGCCCCCTCATCTTTCCTCAGGGTTCCTGGCCTGGGGTGTCAAGGGCAGAAATAGAAGTATGTAGTGTATGTGTGGGAATGAATGGAATCACCCTTCATATTCATGAAGGAATCCACCAGGGAGTAGGGGAGGGGTATAACCCTCCTCAGAGATGAAAGGTGTTTGGCAAGGGAAGGAGGTAAATAATCCCAAAGTCCTGTTTTTATGTAGGATCTTCCAGGATCCCCAAGCACTTCCAACCCTCTAGCTTTACTGTGACAGAACCATTGAGGGGAGAGAAGATGTGAATGGGACAAAGCAGAACCCTGGTGTCCAGATCTCCAGCTCTCAGTCTGGAGAGAGAGCCACTCGTTTCTGCCCCTGGGAGCAGGGGGAGGAGGTGGACAACATTAGACTAAAGCAAAGCCATTCTACATTCTCATCCACCATAAGATAATCACTGCATCCTGAAATGATTCCCCATGGTCTGTTAAGGGAAGTGACTGGTGGAAAAGGTGAGACAGCTCCATGTAAACATAACTCCTCACTCTCTTTTCATCTAATAGCATCAAACTGGCATCACTGGAGGCCCTGGGCACCCTATATTTAGTGTATTTAAAATGAGAGGATCTAGGTTCAAATTCCAGCTTCTGCTACTTATGGCCAATTCATCTTCTGGACCTGACTTTTTCAGCTGTAAAATGAGGGAATTGTCTTAGATGTTCTCTAAGGTCCCCTTTAGCTCTAAATTCCATGATCTTACAAAATTCTGGCTCCCCTGGGGGGATTAAGTTACACACCATACTAGGTACTTAACCAACTTTCAGGGTTGGGTAGACACACTGAATTTCTGGGTCCCTTGCTCTAAATCTGTTGACTGTGACTCTATTTTACCCCCTGTAGATCAGTTTTTATCAATCAGCTGTTGGAGATCTTGTAGGGAAAACTGAGGCACAGATGGGGAATATGTGACTGAGAGAGTCTGGGACTTATATGTTCCTCCCCATCTCCTCTTCCTAACTGCCTCAGGCCAAAGCAATTTTCTGGACTCAATGGAGCACAGCCCTGGCTGGAATGAGGTTTGGAACAGAGAAATGGCAAAGCAGGATTAAATTGATTTTGGGTGGGGAGGGACACTGGAGGATTCTTAATGGAAAACAAAGTTCAGTTGATGAGAACCTAGGGTGAGAGAGGTGGATTAGAGGAAAGGGGGTAGTCTGAAGGCCTGCAGGTTGAAGGATCCAGGTATCTCAGGCTGGTCTACCCCATCTTTCCAAGGACATAAGCTCCTTCTTCCTTCCCTGATTCAAAATTATCTTTCCTTCAGTCCAGAGAAGATATATCTTTACCTGTTTCTATCTCTAACCACCAGGAAGTCTTACCTGAGACTTAAAGCTCATACTTCCTGCTATAGTCTCTTCAAGGGGATCCTGACCTCTAGCCTGCTTAGAGGTAGCATGAGGAGGAGTTGGGGTCCCTGTTAATGCATGAGCTCAACAGAGCAGTGGGATTGGAAGGAATGATCCTTGGAGACTTGTTGGCTTAGATGGCATCAAATTATTATTTTATCATCCCTAATAATACTTATTTTTATTGTGAAAGCTATTCTAATCTCTCTGTTGTAACACAGTTTCACAGGGAAAATACTCTCCCATAACCAAGGCTGGGCTCCTGCAGGTGTTATCCTATATGAAGGCTGTACTAAGGCCAAGCATACTGTAGTGACATATTGTTGTAAGAGGAATCCCCTGATGACATGGCAGCTATCCAGAAAAGGGCTGCTTCCTTGATTATTATCCAAGATTCGAATCCCAGTTTTTTGAAAAGGTCAAAAATTCTTAGAGGGAGGAGGGATTGGAAAGGAAAATAATTCCCTTTTCTCGATAGCAGAGAAGGAGCTGGGTGTCATAGTGGATTCTAGACTTGATTTGCCTCAGGGCCCTGGCACTAGTTGGTGTTTTGTACATTAAAAGTGTTGGAGAGCCTTCGAGGAGCCACGATGGGAGATAACTGAAAGTCATGGAATTACAGAGAGAAAGAAAATGGGGTACTCACCAACTTTCTGGGTTGGGTAGACACTGAATTGGTAACAAACAGAGTCATTTCTTTTGGAATCATAGAATGTTAGAGTTGGAAGAGATATTAGGAATTATCTGGGTTGATTTCTTCATTTTCCAGATGAGAAAACTGAGGTCCAGAGGAGTGACATGCTATGCATCAGGTCGTACAGCTAATTAGTGGCAGAGCCCAAACTGGGATTCAGGTCTCCTCATTTGCTAACCAATATTCTTTCCACTGTAGCACTGCCTTCAAGGAGAACTTTGCCCCATAGCCTAGGCTGGAATTCTGGAGGGCTGATGTCCTGCCAGGAGGTGGGAAGCTATGACCTTGGGGTGGTAGGCATGGGTAATGAAGACCAAGACAAATGGGCTAGACAGTAATGAGCAAAGGGCTCGACTCTCTGAGTCCTCTCCTCTCCACCATCACTGGTATTTGACCTGGTTGGGGATGAGTTAGAGACAGTGATGGCTTTAATGCAGGACACTTGTATTTTCTTTTAAGAGGCTTGGGGTTGGAAAAATCCCATTTCCTAGTGTACAGTGTTGCAGAGGGGATTTTGGCAGGGAAGGGGAAGTAGGTATCCTGGTTCCCAATATAGGGAGGGTTCTGCTGGGACAGAAGGGGCACATAAGAAGGAGTCTGAATAGACAGGAGAGCCAGTGTAGGGAGTCTATGGGGCTTTAAATCCCAGGGAAGTTTTTCTACTCTTCCACAGAAGGGATTGTAGTTAAACATCAGAAAGGCTTTCCTAACTGAGAAGCCTGAGAGACTGTAGACAAGAGAGAATAGAACTGTCCAGCTTGGACACGGAAGACTGGCTAAGATGGCCTCTGGAGTCTGTGACCCTGAAGTAGAAGGAGTTGAGTTGCCACCTATCTCACCCTACATAGGAATAGTGGTATGGGACTTTTTTATATGGTGAGGTTTTTGTTTGTTTGTTTGTTTGTTTTTTCCTGGCTAAGCAGTGAGTGGCATACAAATGAACAGTGGTAAATTGATCCAGTTCAGGCCTGTGGCTGCCTGGGACAGGGGCAGGGACAGGGGCAGGGGCAGGTCACTGTGCCTTCTCTATTTCTCTAGTTTTCCCTTCACTTCTACCAAGTGGTGAAATTCCATCAGATAATTATTTTTACCTTCCAATTCTGCCCACTATGACCCAGGGGATTTGGGGCAGACTAGCCCCTTTACCTGTGGAAACAGCACTAGGCGATCCTACTTAATTCCTCCTTCAGAGACAAGTATATGATAGTCTTCTCTGACCCAAGACTGTTTAGACTTAGCTTATCTCTCTTCCAAGAGCAGCATAGGCATGATTCCTCTCTTCTCTGCAGTCTGGCATAGATACTATTCCCATATTTCTCAGGGGAGAGTAATGAACATAGCCCCTTGCTCCCTTTAGGAAATTATGGACACAGTCACCTTTCCTCTTTCCTTCTAATCCAAGTGTAGTGTAATGATAGATCCTCTTTTTTTTTTATTTCTAAAGAGGTGGGGGAGTAGTGGAGGGTGTCTGGACTCAAGGTCATGGATTCTGACTTAAGGTCATTTCCATGGGGTTGGAACATGGAACCAGGTATCTGGGAGTCCAATACTATTCCTAACCCTGGGACAGATTGAGGTCAAGAAGGTTGCTTTGGCGGCTTAGGTAATGAGAACTTTGGGTAAGTGATATCTGAAAGGCTTTGAGGGACAGACCCTGTTTTCCTAACACTCAAGACAGAGCCAGAAAGGGCAGAAGGTGCCCAGGGGAAATGAAAAAACTTGGAGTGTGTTCATGTGTGTGATCATACTTGTGATTGTGTCACCATGGTGGGCATAGGTAGTGGTACATTTGCGCTAGGCATTGTGTATGTGTGTGTGTAAGTGTGTCTAGGTGGGTGGGAGAAAGTATGAATATATGTGATTATATGTATATGTTTTGAATGTTAGAGACAACACTGGGAGAGTGTGTTGGAGGAAGTATATGTGGTTCTACGTGGCTCTGTGTGACTATCATTCTGTGTGTGTGTGTGTATGTGTTGGCTATAAGAGAGGGGAGTTGACAGAAAATTCAGAATTCCAACTGTTAGCATCTTCTTTTTTGAATATACGAGGAGAATTTAGAGGTACCAGAAGGAAAAGGGATAGGTGCCTCATTAATGACAAATTCCTTGGACCTAGCAAACTAGAAATGGGTAGCATTGTATAAGAGCCACTTGGGGGTGACCACCTACTATTCTACTTAAAGTATCATTCTACTACTGGTAGCTGGGAAACAGGGGAGCAGTTCCCAGTTGTTTTAGAAAACAGGACTATCTTCTTCATTCTCTCTCCTCCCTCCTCCCCCTTTCCTATTGCTCTGGCATTACTGCAGTACCGACAGAATGAACTCACTGCTTCCTGGTCCTCTGGAAGCAGCATCCCTATGTTTGGGCAATGGTGGGAAGAAACATCAGAGCCCCTTTTTCCTGGCTTGACTCCTTTCCTTTTATTATCACCTATGGGGCAACCCCCTTTGTGGCTCGCAAAGGGCTCTGTTCTCTTTCAATCCTTTATCTCCCCCCCTTCACCTAATAGCCCTGTGCAGTGGCTCTTACAATCGGTAGGCTCGATTTCCATATACCAGAGTGGGACCCTGGGCCCCACTTCTGACCCTTCACCCCTTTTTTATCCTCAGTTTTTCCATCTGTAAAATAAGGTAATAATACCCTACTTATTTCATTGTTTCTAGAGAGGAAAGCATTTTGTAAACCTCATCTGTGGAGCAGCAACATCATGCCTGGATGAAACTTTTCACCCAGAAGGGAGAGGGTTGGGTACCAGTTACTGCTGCAGGAGATGCTGAAGTCAGAGCTCAGGGAATACTTCCTGACCATGGGGGTTGTTGAATGCCAAGGACAAGTGACCAAGGGAGATCATGGAAATTCATTCTCCGGAGAGTTTTTGGCACTGGTGGAATGGGACATCTGGAGGAGAGGCATAGAAACAGGCAGATGGGATGACTTTAGCAAGAATGATAGTTGTGGGGAGACAGTAGGGCTATAGGTATTGCTGTGGCACCTACAGGATGAACTTGCTGCTTCTTGGTCCCCTGGAAGCAGGATCTTTATGACCAAGCATATCCACAAAAGGTCCAGAAATTGGGAAATTTAGTGGATGGAGTACTCTGGAGATAGAGAAGGAGCAGGGGGAAGGGATAATGGAGGAAAAGGGGCTCAGGTACCTTATGTCTCAGTTCAGACCCTCACTAGACCACAGGGAGATATGGAGTAGTGGAAAGCACACCAGTTCTTGAGTTGGAGGGCCTGGGTTCAAATCCTGGTTCTGCTGCTTCCTTCCTGGAGAAGGAAATGGCAAACCACTGCAATATCTTTGTCAAGAAAACCCCAAATGGGGTCATGAAGAGTCAGACATACTTGAAATGACTGAATAACAAACAACCCTTGACTCCAGGCACAATGCTCTTAAAAAAAAACCAGAATATATATACATACACACCCATACCCCCCACACGTATATATGGTAGCATATAATATACACACATAAAATACATACTATATATATGTACACATATGTTCATATATCTGTAGATGTACACATATATGATATGTAATTCTTTCTTTTCTTTTTTCTTTGGTTATTCTAAACTTAACAAACATCCACAAACATGAGCATTTCCATATATAAAGAACAGAAGAAAAGGATTACACATGAGACCAGTGATCTTTCTATTGTACTGCAGAAGGCAAGGATTTTGCAGCATTGAATAGTTATGACTGGTAGAGGGTAGATGGTAAAGGCTCTTCCTTTCTGAGGATTCTCCAACACAGCAGAGATTTGAGGCACAGAGAAAGAGTACTTTACTGAAGTCAGAGAATCTGGGTTTAAATTCTCTCTTTGAGGCTTTCTAGACAAGTCGCCTCAGTTTCCTTATCTGTAAAATGAGGAGGTCCCTTTCAGTTCTAGCCCTATGATCTTATGAGATAAAGATGGGCTAAGGGTGGGATTGTCCTCAGTGTCTGGGATTTGATGGCCCCTCCTTGGAACCATGAGAGGTACCATAGACTGGCTTCCCAATTTTGTCCTGAAGTTCTATGTGACATTAGGTTTTTCCATTGACCTATTTGGAAATATTTTATTCTTCCCAACCCCTTTGCATCTTCAGTTCTACTCTCCTTGCTTTGTGAATGATTCAGAGCTATTCTCTCTCCCCACCTTTACCCAGCCTCAGGATCTTATATGTACCCCACCTCCAACTTATTTCTAGGCCCTTTCAACTTCTTAAATTGGAATGGTCGATTCTCCTTTCCTCTCTGTTTAATGGGAAGCAGAAAAGTAGAAATTTTCTCCCCCATTTTTTTGCGGTCAAAGAGAACACTGGAAGCATTGTTTCTTCCTGACCTCTCTTCCTCTTGGCCCCATTTCCACCCCTCTCTTCTCTTTCTTACATCCCCTTTCCTTTCCCCAACTCTTCTTCCCTTTTCCCTACTTCTGATTTTCTTTTTCCTTTCTTTTCTTCTTTCTTCCTACCTCCTCCATGGCCTTCTATCTTACTCTTCTCTCCTTTGACTCCTCCCATGAGAGCTTCCTTCTTGCATTTTTCCTCCCTTTTTTCCTTGGTTGGGAAAGAGAAGGTCCCTTATAATGGCCCCCGGATGTTTCTGGGGTGAAGATTCAGGTTAAACTTGTTTCTAGCTGGATTCTTTCCTAGAAGTGGTCCTTGCCTCCTCCTTGGAGTGTCTCCTTTTTACATACCTCTTTAGTAAGGTCTTCCACCCTGTTGTTCCCTCGGATTGAGTTGGGTTTGTGAGAAAGGAAATCAAGTAATTGTCTTGAGTGATTTTTCAAGGTAGAGAGAATAACTGTGCTCTATCTCTCCCAAGGCCCAAACCAGAAGAGACAGCTGTAGGTGCAGTAGGTGGGATTGAGGTTAGACATTAGGGGGAACTTACAGTGGTAGCTAGTTACCAAAATAGACTCCTGAAGAAGGTGGTCACCTCTTTCCCTTGGAGATCTTTTAGTGTAGGAAAGACTTGATGTTTGGGTAGAACCATGAAGTAGAACATGAGAAGGGTATCAAATATCAGTTGCTGGGGCTGAGGGAGTGAGTGGGTTTGGAAAGGTCTAAAGGCAAGAGAACTTATATCTTTCACAATACTGAAGTCCACCTAATATTTTCTGGTCACTGCCTCACTCTTCTAGTGTTTTGCTCTCCTCCCCACTTTGTGCCTTCCCACCCTACCCCCTATTTCATCCCTTGAACTCAACTCTCACTAGAGAAAATCATATTTGGTCCTCCCTCAGCTTCCCTGGCCAGACAGCAAACTACTGGAGGCATATTGGGAGCAAAAATGGAGGTTGAGTGGAAGGGTGTGCTCGGATGGGGTCAGTCAGAGCTTTTTAATCTTGGGAGGGCTTTGGGAGAGTGGGGATGTCAGAGGAGTCAGAAAATAGGCATCTGGGGTAATGCTAATAAGCACAACTCTGGGACAGTAGATTTTGCAGTTGTGGCAAATCATGAGAGAGGTTTGAAAAGAATTCTTTTTTATGCAAATGCAGAAAGGGGGTAGTGGGTGCTGACATTAGCAAGGAACGGGATGGGACAGGGATTCTGGCTATGTAGGTTTTTGTCTTAGTGAATGGGGCCTGAGGTTTCTTTTCCTGTCCTTCACTCACTGGTCCCTGATCTTTTATCACGTGTTGGCATCAGCACATGGAGAGAAGAGGGCAGATGAGAATAATAAAAACAACTGAAATGTACATGGTGTTCTATAGTTTACAAAATGTAGTAAATAGAGTGCTGGATTTGGAGTCAGGAAGATATGGATTCAAATCATGTCTTTGATACTTATTAGCTCTGTGTCCCTGGGCAAGTCATTTAACCTCTCTGACTTTCAGTTTCCTCATCAAAGAAATGGGAATAATAATATCAGCTATAATATCTACCTCATGGGGCAAATGAGACAATGTAAGTAAAGTGACTTCTAAACTTTAAAGCCAAATATGTGAACCTGAGTTCATATATGGCCTTAGATACTTACTAGCTCTGTGACCCTGGGCAAGTCACTTAACCTTTGTTTGCCTCGGTTTCCTTACCTATAAAATGAGAATAATAGAACTCACCACCCAGCATTGTGAAGATAAAAAGATGTGATATTTGGAAAGCGTCTTGCAAACTTTAAAGTATTTTCTAGATACTAGCTATCATTTTATACTGGATACTCACAGAAACCCCATGGGGTAGGCAGGTAGGGATGATTATGCTAAAAGAGGGGCTTTTATGTTTCTCCCTGGCACATCTCTGGCTTTAGTTGTTCCAGAGCAAAAGGTCAACTAATGCTTGGCCTAACCTGGAAAGTTTCCCTCTCCCCCATTCTTTTAACAGTTTGCTTTCTCTACCTGTCTCTTTTTGCCAGGGAAATTTGCTGGGAAAATGCTCTTAGAAAAACTAATTGAGACTCAGGGGTGGCACCCCTGGCACTAGAAACTGAGGTGAACTTCTTGGCATTAAAGCCCAATGTTTATTGAATCAATTCTTACCTGCAAATGTGTGAGGAACTTTAGGCTAGACAGGAAAGTTAGAGGTGTCTTTCACCCTCCTTTAATTAACTCAGTCTCCGCCTTCTTTGGTCAGGTCTGAATTGTAGGCAGAAAGCCAAATGGGTGGAACAAACTTTGTAGTTTAGGAAAAGGGACCCAAGCAACCTATTCCTCTGTGCCAACTTGAGCTGCTTTTAACCCAGGCAGTACCTTGCCCAGAGGCAGAATCTCTTTCCCCATTTCCTCCTTCTGCTCCCATCCAGGGTTGCCCTCCAATGTCTGTTGGGCCCCCTGGGTCCTGGGCATCTGTTAGGAACATCTGCTAGTGATGAGGTATCACCAGCTGGGGGGGGAGATAGTCTGTGGGGAGGGTGGCTTAACAAGCAGTTAATTAGCACTAGGGAGGAAGGAGAAGGGGCAACACAGGTGAGGGTGTGAGCTGGAGGCAGATTTCCTCTTCTCTCTTGGCTCCTGAGGATATGATTCTCCTCCGCACATCTTCTCCCCTCCCTCTTCACTTTCCCATCTCTGTTCTTCCAAGGGTCTTCTCCTCACTTCCTTCTCCCCGTAGCCCAGGCACGGCCTTGAGCTGGTAGGAGAAGTGACCCTCTGTGGGTGGTGGGTTCTCATTGCCCTGGGGCCTGGCCTGGTAGGCTGTGATCATTATGCTCTCTGGCTCTTTAGCATTGCAGCCCTTGGTCCTCATCTGACCTGAACGGAGGGGAGAAAACGCTGAAGCCCGAGCCAGGGGACACTTGTCAGAAACATGTTCTTGTCAAGTGGTAGATAACAGAGCTTGGAGGGCAGGGTGTAGCAGCAGGGAAAGGCTGAGAGCTGTTTTAAGCTGCTTTGATAGCTTGAATCCTTCCTTTTAGCTCTTGGCCAGTGTCTAGGAGCAGTCACTGCCTGTTTTTCACGATATCCCAGAGCCCCTGCTCTTCTCTCCTTGCCCCCATTTCCTTTCAGCCTCTCTCCCCCAGCCCTAGCCTCTCTCCTCTAGTGTTATCTTAGACCAAGATTGGTTCCCCTGCGCTTTGGTTCTCCCATTACTGCTTTAACACTATTGGGCCCTGCTGACTCTCAGGATGGCTCCCCCAGCTCTGCCACCAGGGGGGCTATTTTTATCTCTTGGTGCCGCCCCCGCCACTCTGCCCAACCAGCTGCCAGAGCTGGGGATGTGGGCACAGCTATGGAAAGTAAGGGCATGTTGTGTAGTGGTGGTGGTGGTGGGAATGTGAATCTTGGACCCAGGTGGCTACAGGGGAGCTCCCAGCCCTCTAGATCTTCAATCTGCTCACCCTCTAATGGACTATTGTCACTGGTTTATTTCCTGCCTCCCTATCCCATCAGAACAGGGAAAGACAGTACAGAGGGGTAGAAAGGAGTGGGGTGGGGTTGTAGCTTTGCCATTAAGGACCAGGGTGCAAATAAGATGGGAACAGATCAGGATCTGGGGAAGCGACTCTTGGGTCAGCGTCCCACCTTCCCTCATATTCCTCTTCTTAGCTTTGTTCACGTACCCTTGTCATCTGGGGTTTGTGGACCTCTAGCTCCTCTCACCAACCAAGACTGCCCTCTCTTTAATGCCCCTCTGCATCTGAATTTAGCTGTTCAATCTCTCTGAACATCTCTGCTTTCTCAGCTGTTAAAATGACAGTCATAACGCACATGCTGCCTTCCTCACCTTTAGTTGCTATTACAAAATCATCCTTTGTTATTATAATCATTGCTATTAATAATAATAGCATTTATATAGCACTTTTACAAATAGCTCCTTTTATCCTCCTAATAACCTGGGGAGTTAGGGTTTACTATTATCCCCATATTACAGATGAAGATACTGAGGTAGACAGAAGTTAAGTGACTTGCCCAGGGTCACACAGGTAGTAAGTGTCCAAAGACAGATTTTTACCTCAGGTCTTCTTAACTCCAGCTCCAGGGCTCCATCTGTTAGGCCACCTAGTTGCCTCTATTCTTAGGTCTCCCAAGGGTGGAGGATTTTGGTGCTGGCCATAGTGAGGAAGACGCTCCTAGGTTTATTTCCAGTTTTAGCAGTTGGAAAAAAGGTAGTACATTTGACCTTAGCTGGGGTTACCATATCTATTGCCCTGCCTGTAGGCCAGGTAGTACAAACAGGACTCGATTATTTTACCTATCCTAGATTAAAGTTAACAAACATTTATTTTTTATATTCTTTTTTTTTAAAGGCAATTGGGGTTAAGTGACTTGCCCAGGGTCACACAGCTAATAAGTGTCAAGTGTTTGGCCTGAGGCTGGATTTGAACTCAGGTCCTCCTGACTTCAGGGCCGGTGCTCTATCCACTGAGCCACCTAGCTGCCCCGACAAACATTTATTAAGCACTGTGTAAGACCCTTCTTTTTTGAGGTTTTATTGAATTGAATCAAGCTAATGTTACCCCTGCTCCAGGGAGGTAGGAAGGGAGGCCAGCAGTCTCATCAGCAGCCTGGGTGTTAACATTACATTGTCATTGTGTAGTTCAGGCTAAGTAGAGCGTTTGCTTTGGGAGCCAGGAGGGGATAACTATTCTGAAGACAGCCCAATGCTTGATAACTATGGCAGGGTGGATTTAGATTAGACATAAGGAGGAACTTCCTAGCAGCAACAGGCTTTAGGATCATAGATTTAGAGCTGTAAGGCACCTGGGAGGCTATCAAATTCAACCTCTGTGTAGTACAAATGAGAAAATTGAGCCAGGTTCACACAATTAGGGATTGTCTGTGGCAGGATGTGAACTTAGGTCTTCCTGACTCCAAGTCCAGCACTCTCTATCTGCTACCCTACCTAGTGGTTAGGCCCAGCCTAACAGGTAGAATCAGCATCTCTGGAAGATTTTATTAAACATGATACCATCTCATCTTATGGGAATTGTTTGGGCACATTAGCTGAAGAATGAATTAGGATGAGTGAAGTCTCTTTTAGACTGAGGCCCTACTGCCTCACACCTGGAGGGCTGGAGGTTAGCTGCCTTCCTTGGTGGTTTAGGAGGTCAAGGAATGAGGCAGCAGGTTGGGGGCTGGTCTGGGGAGCACCGTTTCTGGAGAGCTGCCCAGGTTGGTCTCTGTGGTTAGGATACTGTCAGGGTCAGAGCCAAGGATTGTTGCTTTATTTTCCTCAGGGTTTCCTACTTTCCCAGGCCCTCATTTACCTCCTAAGTAAGCATATTGGCATAGCAAAAGGTTAAGTCCTGTCTGTAAAGGTCCTGAACCTATGGCAAACTGGTCACCTTTGTAGCTCTTCCTAAATCTTAGTGCAGCATCCTGTAGTGTGTGTGAGTGCCTTTCTTGTGCTTTCATCACTGAAGAGGAACTCCTGCTGTGGAATTTCTCTCTAAAGATATATCAGTCTGCCAGCTTCTATAACGTACAGTGTCAGAGAACTGCTTTGGGAGCGGGGACTTGGGAGGGGGGGACCGAGCCACTGAATGACAGTGTCACATAGCTAGTATAAATCAGGGCCATGATGTGAACCCAGGCCTGACTCCAAGGTTGGCCTCTTGCTGACAGGGCCATGCTATCCAGAGAATTAGTTGGGCCAGTAGATAGGAAAACTATTCACCCCAGGAGCTCCCTCTGGCCAGGCATTGTATCCTTTAAAATGTTCCATTGGAGACCACACCTCATGTTTCTTCATTGGGCCCAGTTCCTGCCTCCATGCCAAACTAAGGAACCAATCAAAGCATCTTATTGTTCAGAATTATAAGGGTCCTTAGAGAATATCTTTATTCCAATTGCTTCATTTTACAGATGAGAAAACTGATGCCCAGAGTATTTGGGATTTGTCCAAGGTGACAACAGGTAGTTAAGTAGCAGAGTCCGAATTTGAACTCAGGTCCTGACTTCAAATCTAATGCCTTGAGAAGGCCGCACAGTGTACCCTGAATGTAGCGGATGCTTCTTATATGATTGATAGAGAAACTGAATGATTGAGCAGAAAAAGGAGCTTCTCTTCTTTTTTATTTTTACTTTTTTTTTGAGACAATCGGGGTTAAGTGACTTGTCCAGGGTCACACAGCTAGTAAGCGTCCGAGGCTAGATTTGAACTCAGGTCCTCCTGATTCCTGGGCCAGTGCCCTATCCACTGCACCACCTAGTTGCCCCTCTTCTTTTAAAACCTCTCTATCCCAACTTCTGTTATCAGTTGACCAAAAAGAAGTTCTCCCTAAGGTCCAAATATAATCCCTGTTGCCTCTCTTCTATAGTCTACGGCTGTATAATCATATGGTTCTACCATAGGGCTAGGTAAATGCATCTCTCTCAGCCTCCACTCGCTGCTGTAAAATCCCTGCTCTTTGCTCCGTCCCCATCATCTGAAATGATTACCTGCCCCCTCCCTCCGTTTCAGTTTCTAGACTAAAAATCACCTCTGCATCTAGCTTAGTTTCCCTCCAGCCACTCTATCCTGGCTCCTCCCATGCCATGGACAAACCAGTCGTAGGCAATATCTTGGTTCCTAAAAATGAAGTCATCTCACAGACAACCAGGGTTTGGGCGGGGGCTTGAATCCCTTAGCCAATCAGAAAGCAGGCTGGAATTCCGGGCTGAACAGGCTCACCACAGGTCTTTGGTGTCTGTACGTTCTTCGCCCCCGCCCCCCTCCTCGGCCCCCCTCCAGTTTTTGGTGGGGGCCAGTCTCCGTTTTGCTACAGCCTCAGAGTGAACCTCGGAATAATGGTGCAAAACATCCTGACTCCACATTCACTTCATCCTTTCGCCTCTGGGCTGAATAAATGCTACTGTAGCCGAATGAATCTTTCCCGTCCCTTCCTTTCCCCTAGGTTAAGGGGAAAGGAAACACCCTGGCTATTTCTAATTGCACTCCTCCTCTACTCTACCAGTTTTTGCCAATGTTAGTGGGAGCGGAGTGGGGGAAGTTCACCCTCAAGTCTCATCTTCTCCCTTCTAGCTGTTAACAAAGCCCATTGCTATATCCCCAGACACAAAAGGCCAGGATTTGGGGCTTGAACCAAATCAAGGAGTAGGTAGGATTGGTGAACTACTGCTGGTCACTAACATCTGGGAGCTGGGATGCCTGGGCCTTGTTTCAGGTAGACATTCTGGGTGACGCTTCCCCACCCTGCACCCAGATTCCTTGGGCCTCTTCCCTAATCACTGCCTCCTCCACCTCCCTGTTCTTCTTCATTCTCTGTAAAGAAGAATGGTCCCCTGTCTCTGGAGTTGGGCAGGGCTGGGCTATTTTTGTCCTTTCTGGGATCCTTCTGAGAACAGTTTCTTGTTTTTGGTCTGATTCAGATGTGAAACTTTCCTCCGATCCCAGGCCTCTCACCCAGTTCCTGTGGGTTGGGTTGTAGCCTGGTCTTTTTCTCTTCCCCTCCCCAGAGTTCTCCTCTGTCCCAGCAAAGCCTTGCTGAGGAGGGGACTCAGAGAGGAAGCCAGGGGGCTGAACAGGAGCAACTTCCCTTAGGGGCCCGATGGCCTCAGGAGCAGTGTTTTGACCTCCAGAGAAGGGATTTGACTCCCATGGCCACCCCTATACCGGTGCAGAGGAGTCATCTTCAGGGCCCCATTCTCAGGTAGGAGCTGGGAAGAATAGTTGGGGGGGCTGCAGGTCCCCTGTAAGCCAGACTAATGATGTAGTTTGGGTGAGATCCAAGGTCTAACAGCTACTAGCAGCTGGGGGAAAAACACACAGAGAATCTGGCGGTTGTTTAATACAGACGCCTGCCTTTGTCCTTCCTGCCCCTCAACTTTTCCTCACTTTCTTCTTTCCCCTCTGTCTCTCACTGGCACTATGACAATTGACTCTTGCTATTCCTACTGATCCTTCCCAATCTATAGCCCCTTGTACCCCCTCATCTGGCTTGTAGAGCTCCAGAGGAACCCAAAAGTTCCCCCAGCCTAAGACAATCCTGACCCCCATCAAACAATCCTTTGTTTATACTAGTGCTCTGCTCACAGTGACCTGACCCGATGGGGGCTTAACTTTAGTTCAATTGTTTAGTTCAAATATGCAACAAATATTAATCATCTACTACAATAATTTAGGAGAGTCTAGATAGTAGAAGATTCAGAAAAATGGAGAACTTGGGGCTAGGGGAAAGTTCCCTCTAAAGAGAAGGTGGTATTCTCTAAGGGATAGGATTTTCCGAACTTTGTGTCCTGTCCTTTCTTCTTTCAGGTCTATTTCATCAGAAAAGAGCTCTTTTCCAACCAAGTCCCTGAACTAGACACTTTTAGATCAAATGTTTGATTTAGAATCAGAAGACTTGGGTTCAGATTCCAGTTCTATTACTTACTACCTTGGATAAGTCATTTAACCTCTATAGGCCTCACTTTCTACATCCATAGGTATTGGGTTTGTTTCGTTCTCCGTTCTTGTATCCCTAGGGCCAAGCATAGTAGCTGGCACATGGTAAGCACTTAATACTTGTTGTTTGATTAATTGATTAAATGACCTCTGAGATCCCTTATTATCCTTACATTTGATCTCTGGACCTGGAGTCAGGAAGACCTGAATTCAAATCCTACCTCAGATTTTTGTTTAGTCATTTTCAGCCATGTCTGACTGTTTGTGACCGCTTTTGGGGTTTTCTTGGCAAATATACTGGACTGGTTTGCAATTTCCTTCTCTAGCTCATTTTCCAAATGAGGAAACTTGAGGCAAATGGTTAAGTAAAGTGACTTGCTCAGGGTCACCCAGCTCATAAGTGTGTCTGATGCTGGATTTGAATTCTGATCTTCCTGACTCCAGGTCTGGCCCTCTATCCACTATGCTACCTAGCTACCCTACCTCAGATACTTACCGTATTGCCCAGGAAAAGTCATTTCACCTCTGTTGGGCTCAATTTCTTCCAAATGGGATACTTATCTCCCAAGGGGATTGTAAGAATAAAATGAGATAATATTTATAAAAGTGCTTTGTGAACCATAAAACTATTATGTCAGCTCATTATTATTATTATTATTATTATTACTACAATGCCATCCCCCATGCCTGGAAAGTCTTCCCATCACACATCTACCTCCTAGAACCACTGTGGGGAAGGTTCTCTTTCAAGACTCAGCTCAGTTTCCATCTTCTGCAGAAAGCATCTCCTGGTCCCCTCCAGCTGCTGGTACCTTCTTTTTTAAAAGTTTCCTTGTGACTTGTATATGTCTGGTCTAAACCTATACATGTCATCTGGCCCATTACAGTATGAGCTCCTTAAGAGTAGGGACTATTGAACTTTTGTCTAGTGCC
This sequence comes from Vombatus ursinus, assembly GCF_900497805.2. Taxonomy (NCBI): domain Eukaryota; kingdom Metazoa; phylum Chordata; class Mammalia; order Diprotodontia; family Vombatidae; genus Vombatus; species Vombatus ursinus. Next base: position 740,282 of record NW_020952487.1, read on the forward strand.
TGAAATGGAGGAGGGAGCCTTTCATAGATGCTTGTTGATTGAACCTATTACTCTACATTCTTATAGAATTCTTGAGCTAGAAGGAACTTTAGTGACTGGGTTGGGGCTCTGGATTTGGAGTCTGGAGAGATCTGGACTTCAATCTCAGTTCTGATGCTTATTAGCTGTGTGACCGTGAGCAAGTCATTTAACCACTATGAGCCTCAGTTTCTTCATCTGTAAAATAGAACTAATAATGGTCCCATATAAATACAAAGTATTCTTCCTTTTCACAGATGGGAAGACTGAGAGTAAATAAGTTGTCCAAAGTTAGATCTTAGTTTGTGCCACAACTGGGACTCAAACCCAGGTCTCCTTGCTCTCAGTCCAACTGGTTCTAACTCATCTGTCCACTCAGTGATGTGGAGAGAACCCTAGCTCTGCTGGAGACAGAGCTATGATAAAAGGAAAGGGCTGTGGATTGTACTGGGCAGAGGTGATGGGTAACATGGAAGGGAGGCACTAGAAGAGAGAGGGGAAGATGGAAGGAAGGATATGGAGAAAAGGAGAGGAGAGTGAGAGGGACCTGGGGGAGGGGAAGTCAGGCCTGGGAAGAACATTGAAATGGAGGGATAGGAGTTAAAGGTAGATGGGAAGGAAGGAATGGAAGGTAAGAGTTGCGTTTATTTTGCATGGAAAGAGATAACTGAGGGAGAACTAAATTAGTGGGCCCTTTAAGATTCTCTAGGTCACTCTTCTTGGAAGGCTGTACCAAAGAGAATGGATTGAAATGGTAACAGGTGGGGGCAAAGTGTAGATCTCAGGAAAGTTTTCTTTTCTTTTCTTTTCTTTTTTCTTTTTGGTGAGGCAATTGGGGTTAAATGACTTGCCCAGGGTCACACAGCTAGTAAATGTCAAGTGTCTGCAGTCAGATTTGAACTCAGGCCCTCCTGACTCCAAGGCTAGAGCTCTATCTACTGTGCCACCCAGCTGCCCCTCAGGAAAGTTTTCTTGACCAAGAATATTGTGAAGTGAGGACTCTGGGGGATGGGGAAGTGAACACTTCTTCCTCAGAAGGCCTCAGGAAGAGGAGAACAGGTTACAAACTTGTACTAGGCAGGAAGGTGGATGAGATGACCTGGGAAGGACCATGTTTGGGATCTGAATCCTCCCAACTGCCTGTATGTCCTTCCTAGACTCTCTTCCCCCTCCTCCTCCATCCCATACCATTCTTCTTTCTGTGCATCTGGATTGTGTTATGTTGAGATTTCAACAAGAGCCAGACAGGCAAGAGCTTCTGGGAAGGATCAGGAAGCAGATTAAAGGGAGGAACCAGAAGGTGGAGAGAATTAAAGATCAATCCTCAGCCTCATCTTCCTTTAAAGTCTTTCCCTGGGAGCTGTTGGGTTTCAGTTGTAGAGTAAGGGTAGAAGCTGTATTTGAGGTGGCCTCCTGAGGTCATCCATCCTTCTTCCTGTCAACCATTTTGCCTTAAGGTAGAATGGTCTTCCCCCTTGGGCCCCTTTTTGCTTATTGTTGCTTGGCTGGAAGGACTGAGGATGGCAGAGGCAGTTGCGAGAAAGGGATCCATAGATCCCTAGAAATTGGAAGGGATTTAACTTCCTTAAAGTTGGTAGCGACCTTAACGATCATATAAATCATGCAAATTCAAGGCAGAGTCTGAGTGAACGGTACAAAGTCATGCTGGAATGACTTAGAATGTTTTATTAATGCTCACAGCCAAGAACAGCTTGGGAGGAAATGGACAGATACCAATGGGGCTACAGTCACACGTGGTCTCCCCTGCCTCTACTGTCTTATGGGACAACATGCTGAGTGGTATTGTGGATGCAAAGTGGGATGTGTGTTCCAGTAGAAGGCCCAGAGCCACTGGGGGCCCGGGTTTACATAGAATTTTCATGCAACGAGTCTACTTTGGCAGCTGTAACATTTCTGATGGGGCAGTGGGGTCAGGAAGCATGGACTGATAGCAAAAGAGGAGTGGTTTCTAAAAATTAACCAGACAGACCTATTCAGGATGATGAAGATGGAATTATAATGATGCCACATCAGTACGCCTGCTGAAGTTTTCAGCAGCCTAGATCTGACTAGAACTACAGTTTTCCCCTCCACATTGTGACTTTCCCTATCATAGTTTCAATATATCGAGGGTCAGCATAAGCTGGGGGTAAAATTTTACAGTAAAATTTGGATTCAGTCAAAAGGCTACACTTAAGGACCTAGAAGGCCACATGTGGCCCTAAGGTGGTAGGTTCCCCACCCCTGGCACAAGCTATTAAATTGGAATTTTGGGGGAGTTTTGCAGAAGCCGTAGACGATGCACGAAGGTCAGCAGATGACACAGAAAAAGTTTAGAAACTCAGAAATGCATAAAATATATGTATATTATTGTTTATTATCAACACATTTTATCTTTAATATCATAATAGTTCAGACTTCTTTTCTAGTATGAAGGGAGGGCCAAAAAATTTCATGAGGATTTTCTGTATCGCAGGGGAGCTGAAACCCTAACTCCCACAATGTGGAAGGGATAATTGGAGGTGCAGGTCAAGCCTTAATCATCCCAGGGTCGTGTAGCAGGAATCATTTTACAGATGAGGAAACTGAGGTCCATTGAAATGAGGTGACTTGTCTGAGGCAACACAGATAGAAAATGTTTCTTGTTGATTTGAGTAAGTAGCAAAGTCAGAATTTGAACCCAGATTTGAACCCTAGCGTTCTTTTCACTATAGCACAGATCATCTTCCTTAGGGCCAAGCTATTTAACTATTACCTCAAGAAGTTCAGCTTTTAAGGACCTATGGAAAGTGCCCCGTGTTCACTGGGGTCATTGCTGCTCTCTTGCCTTAAGGCAGAATAACTACTTCTATAGCACCTGTAGGTATTGCCCTGAGCTCTGGGACTTGAGGTCATCTTGATTTGAGATGGAAAGTGACAGGGGCTGTTGGCCTTGAGTGGGGAAGAGAAATATGGTGATATACCCAAATAGGCACGGTTAGTCTTGACAATTTTCTTTGAGCATCAACAGCTGGGTGCCTACTGCAAAAAGCCGTTGCTGTTCAGTCGTGTTCAACTCTTCGTGGCCCCGTTTGGGGTTTTCCTGACAAATGCTGGAGTAGTTTGCCATTTCCTTTTCCTGCTCATTTTACAGATGAGGAAACTGAGCAAGCAGGGTTAAATGATTTGCCTTGGATGCCCCAGAGGTCAGATTTGAACTCATGAAAATAAGTCTTCCTGACTTCAGTTCCAGTACTCTATCCACTCTGCCATCTAGTTGCCCTTAAAAAAAAAAAAAGAAAAGCAGATAGGGAGTCACCAAAGAAATTGGCCTTTGCATCATAGAACAAGGGCACTGACCTTCAGTAGGGACTGAGAGGGATGAGGGATAGGACTGAGGAAGTGGAGGATTGTGGTTACATTAGGAAATGGGGTGGGAATACCACTGGAGATGGTCATGTAGACTTTTTTTTTCCCACCTATCTGGGATGTGTGCCCCAGGATGGGCTGGGTGCCTGGGAAGGGGGAAGGTAGAGAAGGAAGGGATGATAACCTTAAGTTCTGGTTAGCTGGAAAGGAAAAGTTATTCCCTTAACTACTTCATACTCTCTAGAGTGAGCTCCAGAGAGATGCCTCGGTCTTTCTCCCTGTGGCTCTCCCACATGGTCAGGTGGGCCATTGTTTCTTCCTCATTGTAAGTGTTTATCTGTGAGAAGCTTGAGCAGGGGATGAGGAATGAGCTCCAAGCCTCCAATACACATTTTCTTCCTTCTCCCTCTTCTTTTTCTCCATAAGGAATAGTGCAGGTGTAGGGATGGAGGTGCGATGTCAGGATCACTCCCTTCCAAGGCAGAGGGAGGGGAATACTTACTGTTTCTTCTTTATCTCTTCTCCCTTATCACCCCTCTCTCCCTTCACTCCAGAAATACTGGTTGAGGGGCTGCCTAGTAGGGGGATTTGGGAGCTATTTGGAACATGACTTCTTCTCAAGTGACTGTGATTCCAGGATTTTTAGAGGGGTTTCTGATCAGGAATACCACAGTTCTTTCTACCTCCCTTCCCCCAACCTCCCAGAGAATGGGAATTTCAGTTTCCTTCCCTGACTCATTCTCTTCCCTACCCTGACTCATGAAGTTACTTGGACCTCAGTCTCTCCCCTCCCCCCTCAGTGGGAAAGGATTCGTGCCTGATGGGGATGATCTCTCACCTCATCTCAGAATCTGTGCTGGTATAGGGTAGGGATAGAGGCTGAAGAAAATTTACCTTTTTAACATCTATTATGGACCAGACCAAAAAGGATTTCTTCCATTCACCACCCCCACTTCCACCCTAAACCCTATACAGTGTTAAGGATTGAGGTTCAGCATCAAAGAAGATTCCTCAGTAGGCCAAATCTCTGAAATGATATATGGGTGTGAGGAGATTGTACTTTTAGGGAGAGTCTCAAACAGAACAGATACTCCGCCCTCACCCTGCAATATACACACAGGAACATTCGATTGTGCTTTGGGGAGAATTGAGTGATGCAGAGGCAGGGGGATGGCTGCAGTGACTCAGCCCAGTTGGACACTTGCCATGACACAGATCCAGCAAGGCAAGGCTTAGGCTTGCCTTCTTCGGCTGGCTGATGAATATTGGAATCTCAGTTTGTTAGCTTTCTCTGGCAGGAGAGAGCAGTTTAGTTTGTGTGTGTGTGTGTGTGTGTGTGTGTGTGTGTGTGTGTGTGTGTGT
>NW_020952487.1:745019-823034 GCF_900497805.2 Vombatus ursinus
TGTGTGTGTGTGTGTGTGTGTGTGTGTGTGTGTGTGTGTGTGTGTGTCTGTGTCTGTGTGTGTCTGTGTGTTTCTGCCTGAGCTCTAAATGTCTAGGGGCCTAGAGCAGGGCTTCAGTGGAAATCCTTGTGCCCCACTGGGAACATTTCTCCAGGTGGAAGGACTGTTACTGAGTGTAGGAGAAACCCCCAGAACACTTTTATTACAGAATTGATAGGTGGTAGTGACTAATGTAGAATTAATCATAATCATAATCATAATCATAATAATAATGATAACTGATATTTATAAAGAGCTTTTTGCAGAGTCAGAATCAGTGATTTTTTTTATTCAAGTAAGTTTATAAAATACGTAATTATCTCATTTAGTCCTCACAATAACACTGTTTAGGTGAGAGTTACAAGTATTATTATCTCTGCTTTTACACAGATGAGGAAACTGAGGCTCTAAAAGGTTAACATGATTTCTTCTTAATACATACAGCTCTAAGTATCCATGGTTATATAGCTAGGAGGCAGATTTATCTCTCATCTCTCCTAACTCTGAAGTCAGCCTGTCTTCCCACTAGATCAGGCTGCCTCTCTAATACCTTTAGACTAACCTGTTTTTTAATATCCAAACCAACAAATGGGGCAGTGTGGTATGGTGGAAAGTGTGCTGACTGATCTTGCAATCTGAGGACTTGAGGATCCAGAATTTGTTTTGACACTTGCTAGCTGTATGACTCTGGACAAGTCACTGAAAGATCAGTCAGTCAATAAACATTTATTAAGCACCATGTGCCAGGTACTGTGCTAAGTGGATCAGAATGAAGTTTATCATACCACACTCTTTGCTTCCCTGAGTGGTTGTGAGGGAAGTATTTTGTAAGCCACAAAGTATTGTAGAAATATGAGTGGTTGTTATATAATTCCAAAGAAACTTTTTTTTTTTGTTTTGGGGATGCAGTTCAGTTTAGAGATACAGGAGCAGAGCTGGAAGCAACCTTGGTGATCATCTAATCCCTTCATTTTACAAATGAGGAAACTGAGGTTTAGGAGTGACCAGCTCAAGGTCACAAAATGTCAAAATCAGGACTAGAACCAGGGTATTTATTGCTCAGCCTACATTGGAGAGACAATGAATATACTATAAGGAAAACAGTGCTGGACTGTGTGTATGAAAACCTGGGTTCTAGTATCAGCTGTGCCTCTTTCTAGCTGTGTGACCTTGGCCTAGCCACTCAAACTCTCTGAGCCTCAGTTTCCTTATCTGTAAAATGGGAATGAAAATATTTTCATCGACTCCCTTACAGGGTTGTCATGTAGAAAAATCAATATAAATGTGAGGTGTTAATGAGTAATTCCATTTTGCAAAGGTTCTTATTTGTGTGAATTTGTGGGCATATTTTCAGTGAAAGTTGATGAGGGTAGATGGCCCAGAAGTGTATTGGAGGCCTGAGGGAGTCAGTGTGGGATTTCACCTTAGCCCTGGATAAACCACATGCTCAGCCTGGAGTTGCTGGATGGTTGGACCAAACGCTCCCTGATGGAAAGCCTGGTCCGATGATGACTGTGGGACAGTTCTCAAGGTTTGAGCTCCCTTCTTCCTTCTCTCTTCCTCCCTGCAGGTTGCGCTACATGGTCAAGCAACTGGAGAATGGGGAAGTGAACATTGAGGAGCTGAAGAAAAACTTGGAGTACACGGCTTCGCTGCTGGAAGCTGTCTACATTGATGAGACACGGTGAGGGCAGGCTAGGGAGAGAGCAAGGAGGGTGAGCAATAGAGTCAGAGGTAGGTACAGAGGAGAGGCAGAGACAGAGAGCAGAGCAAAGGGAAGAGGGGCTGGAGATCATGGAGAGATAAAGACCAGAGATACAGGAAGGCAGAGACCAGAAACTTGGGAGAGACAGGATCCAGGAAGACAAAAAGATGGAAAAGCAGACAGAGATATATCAAAATGGGTGGAAAATGCAGACATTCTCTCTCTCTCTCTCTCTCTCTCTCTCTCCCCCTCTCTCCCTCTCTCCACACACACACACACACACACACACACACACACACACACACACACGGAAACAGGAAGAAATAGCTAGAGACTTAAAGAAACAGAGATAGAGACTGAAACAAGATGAGAAAACGGGAGTAAGAACCCTTATTTTATGCTTCTTAGTATTCCCATGGGGGTAGCAGATATCAAGGCAGGGGTGGGAGTAGTGGTGATCCTTCTCTGTCCATTCTTCCCTCCTTATCCTGGGTTTTAGACAAATCCTGGACACTGAAGATGAGTTACAGGAGCTCCGCTCAGATGCAGTGCCCTCAGAGGTTAGGGACTGGCTGGCGTCCACCTTCACCCAACAGACTCGAGCCAAGGGCAGACGAGCGGAGGAGAAGCCAAAATTCCGAAGCATTGTCCATGCTGTTCAGGCTGGGATATTTGTGGAGCGGTGAGATCCCCTCCCTACGACCCTTTCCCACCTTTCCTCTTCCTCTTATCCTCACTGACTATTCAACCTACGTTGAATACCCCTTTCTAGCTTCTTTGCCATCCATTCAGTCCTCTCTAGACTCTTAGCTCTTTCTAAACCTAATTCCTTCAGCATACCTGCCTTTTCACTTTCCTACATCCTTAGACACTTTCCTCATACCCTTACAACCCCAGCTGTATGGCTGTGTGACTGTGTGGCTCTGTGTGTGTGTGTGTGTGTGTATATGTGTGGGTGGGTGTATGTGTGTGTGTGTAGTCAGCTAGGTGGTACAGTGGATAGATCACCAGACCTGGAATCAGGAAGACTCATCTTCCTGAATTAAAATCTGGCCTCAGATACTGGGTGACTGTGGACAAGTCACTCAACTCTGTTTGCCTCAGTTTCCTCATCTGTAAAATGAGCTGGAGAAGGAAGCAGCAAACTATTCCAATATCTTTGCCAAGAAAACCCCAAATGGCGTCATGAAGAATTGGACACAACTGAAATGACTGAACAACAAAAGCATTTCTATATGTATATATGTATATGTATGTCTATATTCCCTCTCAACCTTCTTTTCCTACCTTCACACACACTTCACAGACCTCCCTTTACTTACGTTACTCCTTATACCCATGTCCCCTCTACCCCTTCTTTTCATATGCCACCTTTCACTCCCCAAGCCATCAACCTCTTATATCATGATTCTTCTACTCCTTTTCTTCCCATTACAGACCCTCATGCCCTCCACTCCCTAGTCTCCATATCCTCATGTATCCTCCTTCACACTTTTTGTTCCCCGTCCCCTAGGATGTTTCGGAGAACCTACACCTCCGTGGGCCCCACCTACTCCAATGCTGTTATCAACTGTCTTAAGGTAATGTTCTAGGAAGCTGGTAGGGAGCTGGAGTGTGGGGAAGGAAGGGGGGGGATCAAAGTTTGTGTCCACCAATCTGTTTCTTAGAGGAATTCCCCAATTTCCTGCATTCTCTGTCTAGCTCTCCCACCATCCCTCCTTTCCTTAAGGAGGCTGTGCCCCTCCATGGAACCCTGCTTCCATGTCTCTTCTGTCTTAAGAGATGGCCAGGGAAGGAGATGCTTGGCTTTATTTTTTCCCCTCCCTTCATCCCCTACCCTCTGTGTCCATTGGGAAGCCATTCCCAATGTCCCTCTTATTTCTGAGATCCCCTGGGATGGAAATTGGATTACCTCATTTCTTAGTCCACCTAACCCATGGTCTTCACACAGACCCTGGACCATTGGTGCTTCGATGTCTTTGCCCTGAACCGGGTGGCCGATGACCATGCCCTGAGGACTATTGTCTTTGAGCTGCTCACTCGACACAACCTCATCAGCCGCTTCAAGGTCAGAAGTCAGTCCACAATTCCTTTCTCCTCTGCCTGTTCTCTCTCTCTCCCTCTCTCCCTCCTCTCTGTCTCTCTGTTTCTCTCTGTCTCTCTATTTCTATCTCTGTCTCTCTTTCTCATTCTTAAAAGATCCCCAGGGTAGGAGATTTTCTCAGCCTCCTCATTCAACCTGGACCACAAGGAAAAGGCCCCCAGACTACTAACATCCTTGTCATATACTGCTTTATCAGCTCCTCGTCTATTGTTTTGCCTTTCTTGGTAATAGAGATCAGTGGGCCCCTCTCCTCCTGAGAGTCCCCCTTTAGAACCTGTCTAGGGCTTTGCCTTCACCTTCACCTTCTTTTCTTTAGGCTGATTTTTTTGGGCTGCCTTCCTTGTTCTCTAGAGCTTCCCTCCTCCCCCCACCTCCCCCAGGAGCCTCCCAGCCTTCTCTTCCAGGTTTCCCCTAGACTTGGTTGAAGGTAGATGCCAAATATTGCTATCTGGGGTCATCAGACCATCTCCAGATGTTGTCCAGAAGACTCCTCTCTTGAGAAAAAAAGGGAAAAAAATCTAGTAATTTTCAGGCTCTGGTTTCTGTCCAAGAAACTTTCATGAAGAGTAGGCCCCAGGCTGAGTTGAGAATGTGCAGAGGAGAGAGCTGGAGCCAAGACTGCTTAGCAGCTGGGCCAGGGAGACATGTTCAAGGGTTAAAACCCTTCCTATTTTGGGTCCCAGTGGAGGGAGCATCTCCTGGGAATCTGGGCAGGAAGAACTTCATCCTCATGGAAAAGTCATTTGGAAGCGCAAGAAAAATGTGTGTGTCGGGGGGAGGGGGATGAGGCAGGAGAAAGGTTGTCCCTGAGCTTCGGAGGGGTGGGGCTATTGCTATGGAGATTGTTTGGTAAACTTGGAGTCTGAGAGGGCTGATGTTAGCAGCTAGGGAGGTTGCGTGTGTGCTTGCATCCAGTGTGGGAAGTCGATTGGAGAGGGAAGTTAGGTGGAGTACATCTCCCCAGGAACCTTAAACCTTCCAAGGGGGTTAGTTAAAGCAATGAGTTTATCTTTCTGCTTTTAAAGGAATAGAGTTTTGTGTGGGGTGTGTGTGTGTGTGTGTGTGTGTGTGTGTGTGAGAGAGAGAGAGAGAGAGAGAGAGAGAGAAAGTGTGAACGTGTGAATGTGTGTGTTTGTGTGTGTGTCTCCTCCTTGGACCCCTAACCACATCTGCCTAGCAGCTGGGCCAGGGAGACTGTGTCCGGGGTTAAAGCCCTCCCCCTTAAGCCTAATTCCTTTATCTTTACAAGAGAATGAGAGTTCATAGTTTTCTGTGGTCAATGACCAGCCTTGCAGATCAAAAAATTCCACATGAAGGCTGACTTCACCCATCCTGCTGCATCCCCGGTTCCTTTCCTCCAAATCCACCCTCCAGGAAGGAGGAGTGTCAGGAGGGGTATGGCACTAGGAATAAGATGTGTTGGGTTTTTAGTCCTGATTCTCTCCTTCACTAGTCACGTGACCTTAGGCAAGTCATAGAACCTCTTAGAGCCTCAATTTCCTCATCTAAAGAATGGGGATGATAATAATACTTGAATCACTTAACCCACAGGGTTGTTGTGAAGAAAGGACTTTGCAAACTCTAATGTACAATAGAAACGTGAGGCAGTTATTATTCAGTAGAACCCCTCTCAGCCTCGAGTCCTCAAAAACCAGAAAGTCCATGCTAAATTTTATGTCCAGCTCTTCCGGGACCATTCTGGCTTGAAGCCTCCAGGATGAAAACAAAAGTATTTGTGGGGCTCTGTCTAGCTCCCCTGCATCTCTAGAGTTAAGATTTCCGGGCCTTCCTGCTCTGGTTTTTCTCTGAGTACTATTCTTTTGGGCTCCCCCCAAATTGTAGAAACCTTGGTCTGAACCTTCTTTCCTATCTTTGTTTCCTCCCTGAGTACCTGGACTGTCTCTGGCCCTCCCCTCTCTTCTTCCCTACCCTCCCACCCTAAGGGACACCATGGCAACATCAAAAACCACTGAGTAGTTGCCATGGATACAGTTCTTTTGAATTCCCTGTATTTGGGGCACAGCCCTCCAGGGCTTGGAGGGGTTTGGCTGTGGGGTCTGGAAGACTGAATGGAGGGAGGACTAGATCTGAGGATTTTATCTTCCCTTTATTCCTCCCCGACCTAGCCACAACCCCCCAAATCAATCTTCCTAAACTCAGACTGACACCTCCTCAGTTCTCCCCTACTTTAGACCCTCCTCAGATGATGGGGATCATTTAGAGCAGGGGTTCTTAAATTTTTTTGTGTGTATCATGAATGGCAGACTCCTTTGATCGACTAGTGAAGTCTAAGGATGCCTTTTCCTAGTAATGATTTTAAATGCATAAAACAAAATGCCAGAGATCATATAAAAATACAGAGGATTACAAACTCCTCCAAATTAGTGAAAATAAAGATATTTTCCTATCTAAGTTTATGTACTCTTTGAAATCTACACCCTCCTTTGGAAGCTTTCAGTATAATGGGACAATCACACAGGAATGGAAACAAGGACAGGTTTAGGAGCAGCTGAATAAGGCACCTGATATTGCAGAGGAATAGGGAAAACATGAATGAGGGGAGGATTAATTCCGTAGGTCTCATAGGTGAAAAAGACCTTGTCAAGGTCATGATGCCCTTCCTTCTGTTGTGCCTGATAGAACTTCTTCCATAATCGAGTGTTGGGAGGAGAAAGGAGGCTCTCTCTGTTTTTTTTTTTTTAAATTAGTGTATTTATTTTTAGTTTTCAACATTCACTTCCACAAGATTTTGAGTTCCAAATTTTCTCCCCATCTCTTCCCTCCCACCACGCCAAGATGGTGTGCATTCTGAATACCCCATCCCCCAATCTGTCCTCCCTTCTATCACTCCCTCCTTCTCTAATCCCCTTCCCCTTCTATTTTCCTGTAGGGCAGGATAGATTCCTTTATCACATTGCCTGTATCTTGTTTCTCAGTTGCATGTAAAAACAATTTTTAACATTTGTTTTTAAAACTTTGGGTTCCAAATTCTCTCTCTTCCTCCCTCCCCCACCCTCATTGAGAAGGCAAGCAACTCGATATAGGTTATACATGTGTAGTCATGCAAAACATTTCCATAAAAGTCATGTTGTGAAAAACTAACTATATTTCCCTTCATCTTATCCTGCTCCCATTTATTCTATTCTCTCCTTTGACCCTGCCCCTCCTCAAAAGTGTTTTCTTCTGATCATCCCCTCCCCCAATCTTTCTACCCTTTTATCATCCCCCCCTCTCTTATCCCCTTCCCCCTCTATTTTCCTATAGGGTTAGATTGATTTCCATACCCAATTGTCTCTCTGATTTTTAAAGGCTCCTTGAGAGGAGATGACCTTCCTCTTTCCTTTCCTCAGCCACCTGTCTCTTGGACAGTTCTTCATTAAGTCTAACTGTCATCCTTCCTGCTGTAGCTTCCCACTGTGTTCTTAATGACGTTCCTGGATGCCCTGGAGGTGGGTTATGGGAAGTACAAGAATCCTTACCACAACCAGATTCACGCAGCTGATGTCACTCAAACAGTCCACTGCTTCCTCCTCCGCACTGGGATGGTGGTAGGTGTCCCAGAATACCCAGCCCCCAGAGGAAGTCAGACATAGAAAGCAATGTGATCTGCTTGTGTGTATTTCAAGTTTCTCATTTGTTTCTTAGCTTAGTGGGGTCCCTGGGAAACTATCTCAGACTGTGGGAGTATGGGTGTAGGTGGGATGGGAAGATATACAGGGCATCAGGGGATCTTGGACTCTTCCCAGGGGAGTTGAAACCTATGAGTCAGGGAGGTGATATAATGGATAGTGTACTGGACTTGGAGATCAGGAAGATCTGAGTTCAAATTCTGCCCAAGATGCTTACTGTTTGACTCCTGAGCAAGGCACTTAACTCTTTTAACCTCAATTTCTTTCTGTGTAAAATGGAGATATAATGGCATCTACCTCCCAGAACTATTGTGAGGATAGAATGAGATAATATTTGTAAAGCACTTTGCAAATCTTAAAGCTCACCCAGGGCATTCCAAAAGTTTTAGTGTTGTTTTAAGTTGCTAAAACAAAATTGCATTAAGACTTTTGGGATCCTCAGTGTAAATGCAAATGGTTATTAGCTGCTATGTTCTTCCTTAACATAAAAGTTGGTCTTGCAGAAGGAAATGAAGGTGGTTGAGAGTTTGCCCCAGGGGCTGGAAGTGGGGACGTTGTAGTAGGTAATCTGAGGGTTTCTGGGGAGGAGGACTCTCTCAGCTCCTGCTGTACCTCCCCAGTATCCCCAAGACTTGGCTTCTTTGCCCCATTTCCTCCCTCTCTCCCCTAGCACTGCCTGTCGGAGATTGAGGTCCTGGCCATCATTTTTGCTGCTGCCATCCATGACTATGAGCACACAGGCACCACTAATAGCTTCCACATCCAGACCAAGTGAGGGGCCTGGGCCTGGGGTGTGGGAGAGGGAGGGAGAGCCAGGGAGGTGTAAGGGCTTTGGGAGCTCTCTCTCCTAGGGCAGGGGGCTGATGCAGATGACCTTTGGCACCCAGGTCAGAATGTGCCATCCTGTACAATGATCGCTCAGTGCTGGAGAATCACCACATTAGCTCTGTCTTCCGAATGATGCAGGATGATGAGATGAACATCTTTATCAATCTCACCAAGGATGAGTTTGTGTGGGTGCCTACTCCTCTTCCCTCTTGGAAATGCTTAGTTCAGACCCCTTTCCCTTTTCCATCCTCTACCCCTACTCTTACCCTAACTTCTCTTTGTGGAGTTCAGGGGTTGGGGAAAGAGCTCTCTACCAAGGTCAGATGACCTATCCCTTTTCCTCTTGGTCAGTTTCCCAGCCATTGTACTCTGTCCTTCTCCTCCAGCCTCCCTAAGCTGGAGCTGGGCCTGAGATGTGGACCTGAAACCTGTCTGTCTTTCTGCACAGAGAGCTTCGATCCCTGGTCATTGAGATGGTGCTGGCCACAGACATGTCCTGTCACTTTCAACAGGTCAAGTCCATGAAGACTTCCCTGCAGCAACTGGAGAGGTGGGCTAGCAGGGGAAGGCTGGGCTTGGGTCAGAGCAGTGGGTATATAGCAATGGGGAGTTTCATGTTGTGCCTGGCCATGTACCTGCAGGGACCAACCTTGGCGAAAATGTCCATTATATGCACTTATGGGATATGTCTATATGAGTGTGTCCAAATGTGCACACAGGTCTGTCTACCTGTGCTGGGAAGAATATGGCCCAATGGGGAAGGCCCTGATTTAGGGCTTAGGAGAGCTGCGTTTAAGTCTCAGCTTTACTACTCAGAAGCTGAATGACCCTGAATAGATCTCAGTTTCCATATCTGAAACCATGCCTGACCTCCACACTCCTTAGGGCTCTAGTAAAGGGCCAGTTGGGGGCACATAAAACATGCCCTAGAAATGCAAGGCTGCAGTATTGCTATTGGTTTTGCTTAAATATGTATGTGGTTATTCTGGGTGCAGAATTGGATAGTACTTGGGTCTCTTATGAGGGCATGGACTATTTCCAGCACTTAGCATAGTGCCTAGCACATACTAGGTGCTTAACAAATGTCTGTTGATTGATTGATTATGTGTAAGTATGGAAGAAGGTGAGAGCTGCGGCAGACAGAGTCAACATAGCATCATCATGGAAAGTGTTAGGTTTAGAATCAGAAAAATCTGGGTTCAAATCTTACCTCAGACACTTTCTAGCTCTGTGAATGTGAGCATGTCACTTAACTCTCTTTGCCTCAGAGAAATCCCTGGGATTTATCTATTAAGTAGTATCTCTTAAGGTGGTCTGCATTGTTAGAAGGAGTTTCCACACTGGTAATTTCCTACCAAATGGAATTATAGATGCTTTTTGTGTTAGAGCATAAGAAAATGATCTGAGCATGTGTATGGACAGGTCCTGGGTATATGTTACATACACACATATGCATATATGCACAATATATGTATATATTCAATACATGTATACAATGCACACATATACCTAGATATAGACTCATGTGCACATAAGACCTTATGTGTATACACATTTACATATACATACATAAATACATATGTGCATGTATATGCACACCTCATACCTAATTTTGTATGTGGATGGTCCTCCATCTGTTATGTATTTGTTTGAGGAAGCTCCTGAATGTCTAAGTGTTTCCTATTTGAGTTTGTGTCCGGTGTGGATAGGTCCTCCCTGAGGCGGTGTGTGAGTGTGCCCTGGGGTTTCCTCTCAAGAATGGCCAATCTTTCCCACCTCAGGATCGACAAATCCAAGGCCCTGTCTCTCTTGCTCCATGCTGCTGACATTAGCCACCCTACCAAGCAGTGGTCAGTCCACAGCCGGTGGACCAAGGCCCTCATGGAAGAATTCTTCCGGCAGGTATGTGATCAACATGGCACTCTGTTTCTCTGTCTCTGTCTCTCTCTGGCAGCAGGACCTTTCTCGTACCTATACTGAGTAGGAAATGAGAGGGAGGCAAGAAGCAGGGAAATAATGGGGAGGGGCATGAGGGTCTGAGCTTTTCTTTCTTTCTTTTTTTTTTTTGTGAGGCAATTGAGATTAAGTGACTTGCCCAGGGTCACACAGCCAGTAAGTGTCAAGTGTCTGGTCTGAGGCTGGATTTGAACTCAGGTCCTCCTGACTCCAGGGCTGGTGCTCCATCCACTGCCTCCTAGCTGCCCCAAGGTCTGGGCTTTTCAATTGAATTTTGACCCCTGGTTGCTTCTCACCACTCTGGACCTTCACAGGAACATCCATTGTCCTTCCAAATGCTCTGTCAGGACTGGATACTCACCAGTGGGAATAAACATTTTTACTCTGCATATCCAAAGACAATAATAACTGGGGCTCCTTTGAATAGCCCTTGAATGTCTTAGATTTTCAAATGAAAGGCACAGAAATTACTCTGATGTCCCTCTTTTCCTTTTCCATAGTTCCCTCTTCCCTTCCCAACCCTGCCCAGGAGCCCTTGGCCTTGCCTCTCAGCATCCCCTAGCCCATACCTGGAAAAGCCTCAGGTTGGCCTGGAATGTTCTATCTCTCCCTACCTCCCCTCTTTCTCCTAGGGGGACAAAGAGGCAGAGCTGGGCCTGCCCTTCTCCCCACTCTGCGACCGAACTTCCACCCTCGTGGCTCAGTCTCAAATTGGTGAGTGACCACCAGGCTTTGCAGGGAGGAGAGATTGGGGGATGGGAGGTGGTAGTAGGGGAAAATGAAGGCCAGGGCTGGGTCTTCCTGAAGCCAGGGCCAGTTTCTAAAAGTTACCTGACTTCGCCTGAGCCGTGGTAAAATAGGGCTCCATGGGGCTGATTGATCACAAAGTCCTCTTGTATGGAAAGTTCCTAGTCCTGGGGTGGGGAACCTGTGGCCTTGAGACCACATAGTCCCTGAAGGTCAGGGTCTTACTGGGCTTTGAATTGAATCAAGACCATTGCCACACCATTCACCCACTGATCCAACCTTTGTTCTGTCCCTTTCTTCCCCCTACCCATGCAGGATTCATTGACTTCATTGTGGAACCCACTTTCTCTGTTCTGACTGATGTGGCTGAGAAGAGTGTCCAGCCATTGGTAGATGAGGGCTCTAAGGCAAAGACAAAGCCCAGGTGAGGGCTTCTGGGAGGAACCTTCAATGTCCAATTCTCAAGGGATACCCAGGACCTTTGGCTTTGGGGTGTTAGGGAAGCCCACAGAGAAGGCAGGTAGATACGGAAGATACAGTGGTCAAGTTCATTATTACTCTGATAGCTGATTTCCACCTGTTTCTATTATTTTTTGTCCCCTCTCCTCCCCACCCTTTCCTCATGGCCATGTTCTATGTTTGTGTGGGGGAGCCAGAAAGTAGTCTCTCTTTGGATTGGCATGGGGCACAACACTCTGGGAATCATTCATGGGACTGGTTGGGAGTGGGAAGAAGGGGAAGAGATTTCTGTCTAGGATGAGATTTTCCATACATGGCTCCCAGTGGTATCAGCCCTCTCTGGATGGTTCTAGGGAACCTGGTGACCTCAACCCTGACCTGGTCAGCTTTCGTACCACCTGGACCAAATACATTCAGGAGAACAAGCAGAAATGGAAAGAACGCGCTGCTAGTGGTAGGTATTAGGTCCTGGTTGAGGGAAGGGCACCGGAGAGAAAAGGAGGTGGGGCAAATATTGATTCTACCCTTCCTTCAACTGAGGGGGTGGGGCAGGGCAGGGTCTTGCCTTCCAGGGATCCCAGTCCCCTCCCCTCTCCCCACCTAAGGAGGGAGGGCAGAACAAGAAGGAATGCCCTGCAAATGGAATAGGAGATAATCGAGCTAGATTTCAGGAAGGACCTAACAGAGAGAGTCAGGTAATCATGCTAATACTACAAATAATAGCTAATGTAAATAGCGGTTTAAGATTTACAAAGTGTGTCCTTCCAATCAGCCTTGTGAGACAGGCATTTGAAGTATTATTGTCCACTATTTTCAAATGGGAAAACCGAACCTCAGGGAGACTTGCCCTGGGATGAGGACTGGGCAGGTTTTTAGTACGCTGGCAGGATTCTCTCCTGTGAGATGTAGATGTAAATAGAGGTGGGGTAGATGAAGTGGCCATGATCTGGGACTTGGGAAGGTAGAAGGTCTGTCTCTTATCCATCCCTTCATCAGGCATCACCAATCAGACTTCCATCGATGAGCTGTCCCCATGTGAAGAGGAAGCTCCTTCGTCCCCTGCCGAGGAGCTCAATCAGAATGGGAACCTGGATTAGCTGCCTGGGCCCAGGCTCAGGTGAGTACAAGGCAAGGAGAGGTAGGGGCGACTGGGCTGGTGGCAGCGCTAGGGCGGAGGAATCTCAGAATCCCTTGGGAAAGGCTGTCTGCCTCTCATTATCACAGATTGCTAGAGTTAAGGGATCTTAGAGATTCAAGTCTTTCATTTGGCATATGCCCAGAGCGCTGTAGCTTAGCAGAGTACTAATGATAATAATGACAGCTAGTTTTTAGATAGCACTTCAAGGTTTGCACAGCACATTACATGGTATCTCATTTAATCCTCACAACCAGCAGGTCTTCTCTCCATTGTACAGATGAAGAAACTGACACTGAGGCAGTGTTTGAATCTAGGTCCTGCTGATTCCAAGCCCAGCAGAGGGCCACTTAGCTGCATGACTTGCCCAGGGTCACAGAGCAAGTTATTGGCAGAGCCAGGACTGTAATCACCAGGTGTCCCGATTCTGTGGCTGGTATTTTTTCCCCATCACCACAAAGAATTTCCCATTTTCATGGAGGATGGGGCTTAGATTTTAGCAAAAACTTCCTTCTGGGGAGGAAGTTGAGGAAAGAGTTGGAACATAGAATAGAACAAAGGAGGAAGAATCTCCTTGTCTGGTCTCTCATTTCCCCCTTCCCCTCACCCCCCAACGAGGTGAGATCTCGGGATGATAGCAGCAGTTATCAGGCCAGACAGGATCCCTGTTCACACTGATCAGAAGAGAGGTGGCTGGGTCCGGAGGAGTAAGGGATAACCTTAGCTACCTCTGTTTGCATCCCAGGTTTTACAGTAGCCCAAAGTCGTTGACGCCATCAGCACCACTCACTGGGACTGGCTCCCTCGAATGACAGATCGATCTGAGGCAGGGGAACCCGAGGGTGAAGAGAGCAGATGGATGACTCCAAAGGCCAAATGTCAGAGATTGTGGGGTTGAGGGAAGGGGACATTTGGGCCTGGGCTTGAGCCTGCCACTCCCTACTAGGAAATCCCTTGCCATCCCCCATGATGGGATACACTTTCCTCTCAGGCAGTAGAACCCAGGGAGCTTTGTCCAACCCTGCTTCCTCTGGACTTCTCCCCTTCCCCCCAAATAACCAGGTGTCTTGTTGTGGGGGAGAAGCTTCCTGGACTGTCTCCCACCCCAACCGTTGGGGTGGGAAAATCAGTGATGCCAGCCCCCTCCAGTGCAATACTCTTCTTGCCTCCAAGTTTCTGAGCAATACATTTTGGGGGTTCCCTTGGGACCCCCATCCCAGATCTTCGCTGGCAGGTCTGGGCCCCAGTTTCCTTCCCCCCTACCCCGGGAGGGGCCAGAGCAGGACATGTGGGTGGGTCACTTAAAGCTGGTAGGGAGATGACGTTCCTACTTTCCCTCATTCACCAGGCTCCTGAAGAGGATGGCTTTCTACCTTTGCCCCAAGTTGTTCTGTTCCTGGTCTTTCTCTTCTCCCCGACCCCCACGCCTTTTACTCCTGACCTCACACCCCTAGGTATCTCTTCTCCTTCTGCCCATTTTGAATGTGATCCCGGAGCCAGGGGAGAGAGAGCTTCCTGTGTATCTGGGTACACCGCCAGGGGCTTTAGCAGCATGAGAAAAGCTGGGGACCCAATTCCCGTATTACTTCCTCTCCATCAAGTCCAATGTGCCCCTCTCCCCAACATCAGACACCCTGGTTGGGGTGGGGGGCAGCTTCCATCCGACCAATGTCTGTAAAGTGCTTTGAGATCCTGACAGAAGCACCTCGTGAGGACACCTTTAACCAGCACAAGCTCTCATGTTCCCCATACCCACGGCTCCTGCCAAGTGTGGCCACCCCGGATGAGGGTGCCTCAGAGCTTGGCTGAGTTGGCATTTGTGTAATGGAAAGAGGGACGTACAATCCAAAACTCCACTATTGATGACAAATCTATGCTATAACCAGTCCCTGGGCCCACTTACCTCTTCCAAATGGTTACCCCTCTCGGGATAGTAACCCAGGGTAGCCATAGGCAGGGGGCTGGGTGGGGTTTGGGGAAAGTGTCCCCCTACTTCTCCCCTCCTCTCACCCCCAAGGGAAAAACCAAATTTGAGGTGACCCTGCCCTCCGTGTAAATACTGCTCAGCACATCTGTACAGTGGGCTGTGTTTCATGTGTCTTGTATCCACCATGGTTTCTTGAACATGCTGGCCTCCCCTCCTGCCCCAGCACCCTCTCCTACCTGGGGACTGGGGACAGAGGCGCATGTGACTTTCCCCACCCCCTCCTTGCAGACCACTGCTACATCCAGAGACCAATAAAGGAAGGAGACAGGGTCTGATGTTGTCTTCATCTTTCAATTTGAGGGCTGGGTGCAGGTGTGGGAGATGGGGTAGGTGAGGATACAGAAGAGCAGGGATTGGGGTGAGGGCTGAGGTGGGGTGGGTTGGGTCTTTGTCCTGACCCCTGAAGAGATGGCCTAGATTATAGGGGAGGAAGGAGAAGGGTCCTGAGGAGTCCCTGTTTAGGCCGTGGACCTGTCTTTGGCAAGTCTGGGTCAGACGAAGGAAGTAGCTGGACGTACTTATTACCTCCACCCCCTACCGACTTCAAGTCCGATAGTTACCTATCACCCTCCTGGCCAGGAGTCTGATGGCACAGGCTGTCTCTATGGCATGTTGTAATGGAAAGAACAATGGAGTTAGAAGTATTGTGCCCAAGTTGGCCCCCTCACTGCCCCTGAGGGATTATGGACATTACTCCACCGAGCTTGTCATTTCTGGTGCTTGCATGGCCTACTTCACAGGACTGTTGTGAAGAAGGCTCTTTGTAAGCTGGAAAACACAGGCTAAATCATTTGATCTCTCTTCCCACCCAACTGGAGGCATCTAGGGAAGAGAGCATAGGCCTAGCTTGGTCTCCCTTTTGTGCTGGGTGACTTTGAGGACACTGCCTTCATCTCTTTGGTCCTGTCCCTTTCATGTCTTGGAGAGTGGGAGGGGCTGTTAGTGGGGGTGAGTTTTTAAGTTCAGAGCCTGGAGAGCCTGTCCCTGGGATCATCTCCTTCCTTTGTTAATGAACTTGGCTTCCACACTGGTCATCTCTGTTATCAATGGGGCTGGAGAAGATTGGTGGGGAATAATGGCCCCTGTCTCCATATCATGGCTGACTTTGGAGCATGGGCTGAGCCACACACACCCACCTTCAGAGTTCTGACCTGGCCCCCATAGAATTATAGAATCTTGGAGTCAGAAAGGGTCTTAGTGGTTACCTAGTTCATCTTCTATCTGAATCATGATCACCAGGACAGCTGGCAAGGAGAAGAGATGCTGAAAAACCCACAAAGTGGGTAACAGTGGCTAATTGATCTGGAAACTTGGCCTCCTTCCTGCTCCCTGCCTGGGATACTCAGCACACCTTCTGGATTTAGACAGAAGAGGTGGCCTGCGTGGAGGGCTGTCATGCTGACTTTTGACCACCAGAGGGAGCCCCCAGCTTGGTTATAGCAAGGCAGTGCTTTCTCCTTCCTTGACATTGCGAAGACGTTGCTGGGGGATTCCCAAGGTCATTCTGGCCTCCCCCTGCCTTGAGGCATAGGGCCCAGCCTGTTATCCAAAATGGCCAGGAAGACAAGTTCCGGCAGCAGTTCCCCCTAGCAAATGGATAGCTCTTGTGTATGTGATCCTTATCCCTCTGGTTGTGAAATAAAAGCTGATGTCTGTCTTCTGGCTTGAGTGCCAGGGCTGTCTCTGCAGTCCCAAGAGGCTTGCTAAGAGGTGGGGGAAGGGAGACAAGGACACTGGAGGCCCTCCTATCTGGGAAAGAAGAAAGGCACCAAAGGCCCAACACCAAATTTATCACTTTTTAGAAACAAGAGTTTTCCCCCAGAAGCGAAGAAATGAAGAAAAGAACCAGCATTTGCGGGGCCCCAGCCCCAGCCTTGATTCCTGGTCTGCTTCGTGGCCCTCTGACCTGTGTGGGGTGGGGAGAGGGAGACAGCGAGTCAGGGGCCAAGGAACGACTTTCTCAGCACATTACTCTTTGGGGCTTATCTTGTCCAGGCCTGGGTTGTTTCCTGCTTTTGGACCAATATCTAACTTCCCTCCTTCCTGCTAAACTTCAGCCTGTTTCCACTTAGTTCTCCCATGTACCTCCCGTTGGGGAAGAGCAGAGCATTGGACATGGAGGGTGGATCATCTTCTCCATGTCCCTTCCCCCGTCAGGACCACTGCTAACCCAGCCCAGGCCATGAGTTTCTCTTTGGGTTCAACCCCTCCCCCCCCAAGATGGAAAGGAACTTTGGTATTTCCTAGTCTTACCCCCCCTCATTTTATAAGATGAGGAAACTGAGGGCCAGCGAGATGAAATGAAGGGCCCAAGGTCACTCAGCTAGTGAGCGCAGAACCTAGATCACAGTGTTTGTGGTCGTGGATTTGAACCAGCTCTTCCCACCCCCACACTAGTGCTCCTTCCACTATCCCACCAATGCTTCCACAATCTCTCTCCTTTACCTATTCCAGAGGCAGGAATTCCTTCTTGATGTCTAACCTCAAGCCCTCCTGCCGTAGCTCCAGGCCACCTACTTTGGTTTGACCCTCAGAGGTGGTGTGGGCACCTAGAACACCCCATTCAGAGGCTGAAACCCGTCATTCCCTCCTTGCCCTCCCCAGCCCCCACCGACCCTTCTGTTGGGGGAGCCTCCCAGCTCCAGGCCTTATTACCTAGTCTGCCCCCCTGGAGCCTGAAGGTTGTATATGAACTGTTGGTGCCTCTGAGCTAGATTCCTCACTGCCAGTCTCCTGGATCTTGGGGATGGATTCTGGAAGCCCTGGGAAAGGGAGAAGGGTCTGCCTTGGGGAGGGGCCTAAGGGAGATCGGGCCACTGCTTCCCCATCTCTCCTACCCTCAGCTTTGGAGAGAAGCCCAGGATCAAGTCGGGCACACTCACAAAGAGCTAACCTGGAGTTTTTCCAGGGGAGAGGGCAATGGAGGAAGTGGACAAACCTGGGGAGTTGGAGAACCGCCGCTAGGAATGATATGTAAATGAGATGAAAATGTATGTAAATCTCCCTGCATTGCTGAGATGTTTCAGCCTTGGGACTAAATCTCCCCTCATCCCCTCTTTTAAAGGGAAATCTCTTTTGTTCTCCCCACTCCCACAGGACTATGGGACCAGGATGTCCCCGGGTGTTAATCCCTCCCCATCCCTCACATACTCTGGGCAGTTCCAGTGAGGCTCAGCCTTGAATCCATTTCTGTGTCCTCAGTCTCAGGCAGGCAGGTCTCCTGTGTTCCTTCACTTTCAGCTGCTGCTGCCTCGGTTTCTTCCCCTTGCTGCTTCTGCTGCTGTCCCAGGTGATGTTCCACCATCATCTGGAGCTCTTCGGAGAATGGGGATGGGGGGGGCAGTGACATGGAAGGAGGGGTATGTTGGACATGCTCCTCGAGAAGGTCCCCCTATATCCACTCTCCCTGCCCTCCCCCCCCGAAATTCAACAACTTAGGGATCCTGACATCCTGTCAGGTCCTCACACTTTAGGATACTGGACCCATTGAAATTTTTTCCTTTCCAGAGGACTGAAAAAAAAAGTCATGGAATGTCAACTACAGTAGGAGAGACTGAATTAGATACTTGAAAAGACTTTCCTACAGGGAAACAACGGTAAGTTGAGGTAAGAGGTCTTAAGAACAGGAGAGATTCTCTTCTGACTCGGATGGATTACAAAGTCCTATAGGATTCAGTCTTAGAGAGGTTGTTGTTCAATAGCATCATTTTATAGATGGGGAAATTGAGGCCCCAAGAAGCGAGAGGACTTGCCCAAAGATGTGTTGCCAGGGAGAGGCAGAGAATGGGGCCAGTGATACTGCAGATTCTCTCTCCCATCTCAGGAGGTCTTCTCACCCATTCCTGACCCTGAAACCGCACTTTCAGACAGAGCTCTACCTGCCTTGGGCCTGACAGATTTAAAGACATCAAGGGAAGGAGCAGAGGAGGAAATGGAAGGAGGCGAGAGTAGGAGGGTGTGGAGGGTCCCCCAAACCTTTCATCGTGGGCGTGGTCCGAGTCACCTTCTTCCGCTGCCTTGGAGACATGGACAATGTGGACTGTAAGGGACACAGAATGAAGCTGGGACCTCGGGCCCTGAGGCCTATCCCCCTCCTCCCCACCTTGTTTTGGTTCCCTGGGGGCAGCTCTAGGCCCCTGCCCATTCCATTGCCCTTAGGGCACAGAGAGAAGAAGGTGTTTGGTGGCACTAGAGGATCCACTCACCTTGAACAGAGGATTGGGAAGCCGATCTTCATCGATCTCTGGGAAAGGAGTGATGGAGGAGGAAAGAATCAGAGAAATAGAAGTTGAGAACTCGAATGGAGGCTGGAAATCATTTAGTTCAGCTCCCTCATTTTATAAACAAGGAAACTGAGGCCCAGAGAAAGGAAGTGACTCGTTCAAGGTCACGAAGTAGCTTAGTAAAGGAGCCAGGACTAGAACTCAGGGCTCCTGCCTGCCACCAGGACCCCACCCTTTCCACCATGTCTTAATGCCTCTAAGGGAAGGTGAGAAAAGGCGCCCAAGGGGCTTGCCACTAGTAGCAACCTTCGTGTTATCAGGGGTTTGCTGCTGATAGCATTTGAATTTGTCTCCTTCCAAATGCTGCTCCTTACTCTCCTCCTCCCAGAAGCCCTCCCTGACTACCTTCTCCAGACTGTACTACTCTTAAGCTTCAGGCCTGAAGTCTGGGATTCCCATTTCTTCTGTCTTGGTCCCTGTGTTTGGGACTCTTGCCCGTCAGCCTGGGTGCTGTGTGGATGCTGGCCAGTGACGTGTCCTTGTTGCTCTCTCCTCTCCACCTGGTGCCTAGGATCGGACTCTGTTCATAGGCCAGCTTGGGCGGGGAGGGGAGGGGGGGGTCAGACAACAGCAAGCTCATCCTGGCTGGAGCCCTGGCTTCCTCAAGCTCCAGTCTTACACTTCCCCTTTCACTCTCCTCCCACATTGTTCTTTCCCCTAAAGGAGGCCCTTGGAGGAGACCTTAGTGATTTGGAGTCCTGGCCTTCCTCTTGCCATTATTTTATACTCTACTCTCAAGTCTTTGGGGGCTGTGAGAGGGAGTAGGGAGGGGAAGGGCCCCCTCCTTCACAGATGTCATTGCCTCCCTCCTGGGGGAGGGGGGAAGGGGAGGAGGGGCAGCATCTTTGCTGCTGGAGAAACCTAGTAGGCTGTTGCTGTGGCAACCGGCAATCACTTGACCAGCCCAATTCCTGATGGGGCTGAGGAGGCAGGTGGTGCCCCTGCCTCTCCCAGCCCTTGCTGCCCTTGCTCTCATCACTGAGAAAGCAAAGGAAGTTTTCCTGCTAGCCCAGCTTGCTCTCAATGCACCCACCAGCACCTAGGCTGCCTTCTCCAATCTTATTTCTCTCCTAGGAACTAGGTATCTCCCCCCACCCCATGGAATACAAGCATTCAGACCCCTGCCCATTGCTTTCCCCAGCTCTGTGAATCCTATTCCCCCTGCACCCAGCTTTTACTCTATTCTTGAGACCCTGGCACTTCATGCTCAAACTCACTTTACTCAGGAGCCCCAAGAACCCCATTTCCTACCTCCAGCCCTCACTTTCCCCCTGGGACTTAGATATCCTATTCCACAGTGGGACCCAGGCTTCCTGGTATACCCCTTTACTGCCCAAGGGGGCTTCTGAGTTACCTGGAGATGACTGGTCACTGGTGAGCACAAGGGTGGCAGGGGTGGGGCGACGCCTCCGGATCTGGGAGGGTACAAAAGAGGGGGAGGTGAAGTCTTGTCAGACAGACAGATCAGAGTCCTAGTGACCAATAGTGCAATGCACATGGATTCAGCCCAGTTCCAATTAATGTACACCCAATAGAACCACATCTGAAGACACACATATGTCCACCCCCATACAACACAGAACAAAGAGACTCAGTGAGGCAAAATGGAAAGAGAGGGTTGGAATCCCAGCTCTGCCATTTACTCTTTCAGTGACCTTGGACAAGTCATTTCATCTCTTTAGGCTTCAGTTTCCTTCTCCGTAAATTGAAGGGATTCGACTGGATGATCTCAAAAATCCCTTCCAGCTCTAAGACTATGATCCTATGATAAGTCATTTCAAGCTCCCTGAGTCTCAGTTTCCTAGTCTATAAAATGGGGAAAAGAATACATACACTGCCCACCTCACAGGTCTGTTGTGATGCTCAAAGGAGACAAATGCTCTTACGAACGGTAAGGCACTCTACACCATCTATCATTATTATTAACTGTGCTCCCACGCGCCATCTTCATACATCACAGTACTCACCAAATTGCCTCCTTTATGGTCCCCTCTAGGTTTGTCTCTCTAATGCTCTGATACTGTTTTTTGCTAATGACTGTACCAATCCCAACCCCAGGTTTAGCTTCTCCTGAATAACCTGAAAGCCCTTCCCACTGCCTCAGTTCTTCCTTCTTGGCTTTTGGGCCCTCCCTTCTCAGCAGCTGTATCAGCTCCAAACTACTGGATCGATGGCCAGAAATAACCTGGGAGATCAGGATGTTTTTCCCACCAAGTAGAAATATGGACCCTCAGTATGCCAGCATCTCTAGAGAGTCTCCCCACCTCCATAATGCTCATATCTCAGGGGTGATATGAGAGGAGCTCCAACAGGACCCCAAACATGTTGGAATAGGACAAATTGGCCCTGACCACTTTCCAGCTCATTCTCCCAGCCCAGGTGCATTAAGGTCCTTTCCAGGCTCTGTCCCCATCCCCTCCTGTCTCATCCAGTCCCTGTCCCTTTCCCCTCAGTTTTTCCAGTCCCACACCCACCAGAAGCTCTTTCCTGAATAATCTCCCAGATCCTGCTCCTTTCCCAGTGTTCTCCTAGTCACTGCTCCTCATCCTTTATATCTTTTAGTCCCTCTTCCCTAGTACCCCCAAACCCTCTCTGACTCTTTCTCTTTCCTCCCAATTATCTCTTTAGACCCCTCTTCCATCAGTGTCCCCTAGCCACTGACCTTCCTCCCTACCAATATCACACACAATCTCTGTCTCCCCATCCCTTGCTACCACTCCCAACCCCAGCATCTCCAAGTCTCTTTTCAGTCTATTTTCATCTCCTCCTGGCCACTCTTTTACTAGCGTCTCTTATTCTCTTACTTTCTTCCTATGTCCCTTCTTCCCTCCCTAGGAAGGTCCCTGACCTTCTGCTCAAATGACCCTTAAGCAGCTCCTGATGAGGCTTGCAGAAAGGACCCAGAATCCAAAATCATGATAATAATACTAACTGCTTATATTTCTACAATGTTTCAGGTTTGTAAAGTGCTTAGACTTCACATATATCCTCACTTCATTCTCACAAACAATCCTTTAGAGTAGGCAGTATGGGTATTATTATACCCATTTTATAGATGGGGAAACTGAAGCCCAGGGAAGTTATGTGCCTTTCCCATGATCATACCTATAGTGTCAGATTTGAGGAATCCAACCCAGGTCTTTCCAAACTCCAAATCTAGTGCTCTTTCCATCATATCAGGAGCTTGGTTAGGGCATTGAGTGTGGCTGGGAAATCTCATGGCCTTCCCTTGACCCTTTCATTCATCTAAAGTCACCTGTAATAGCCCCTTCTCTGACGTCACCCAAACTACCGCTCCTTTGCCAAGCTGCCAATGGGTCTGACTACTCTGAAAGCGATCCTTGGAGGTGTAGATTTCTCACTTTCTGGGCATGATATTGGTGTAGAGCAGTGAGAGAAAGGGGCTAGACAGAGCTGGGAAGGGATCGTCCAGTTCTGAGAGAAACTGGAGAGGTGAGGTAGTGTTGATGTGAGGGCAAAGATTGTGTCATGAAACCAATCAAGCAACAATATTGATGAAACGACTACCTTGGACTACTGTGCAAGGTGCTGGGATAAAATGACAAATGGATTTCCATTTTCAAATCTCTTAATAATTTTGGATCCTTATCACCACATATGGAATCCTCTTCTTCCTATCCACAAAATGCCCTTCTGCTGCAGCAGGAGGTACTAAAATTAGACTTTAAGCAGGACTTCTCAACTGCAAAAGAGGAAGAATAACGGGACAATTCAGGAGAGGAATGGGGAATGAGAGGTGGGGTGGGAATAAGACATTTCCTCTCTCTGGGGGCACATCTCTTCCACTGAGCCTGGCTCATAGTCTTCTTTTCTGTACCAACTCATGTTGTTGTTGTTGTTCAGTCTTTTTTCTGTCGTGTCTGACTCTTTGTGACCCCATTTGGGGTGTTCTTGGCAGAGATACTGGAGTGGTTTGCATTTCCTGTTCCAGCTCATTTTACAGATGAGGAAACCAAGGCAAACAGGTGTATGTGTCTTGCCCAGGGTCACACAGCTACTCACCAACTCATGTCCTTATACTAAGGAGACTTCAACATACAAGGAGAGCTCCTAGTTACTCAATCTGCTCATTTTTTCTGACCTATTCCTCCATCCCACCTCAGCTACACACAAAGATGGCCACACACCCTTAATCTTTCCATCGTTCATCTTCCTCATTTCTTCCTTTACTCCAGTCTCTGATGAAGATGTGGCTCTTCTCTTCACCAAGGCCAACCCCTCTAGATGGGCCTTTGATCCACATTCTCTATGCCTTCTCCAGCAGATTAACCCTATTATCATTCCTCCTCTCTCAATAATTTTCCCTCTCTCTTTATCTAAGTCTTCTTTCCTTGCTGCCTTCAAACACACTCCACTCTCATCTACCCTTAGACAATCCTCTTAGGTCCCACTGTCTTTCCTAACTGTCCTCCTAAAGAGAGTGTGGGACGATGGAAAGAACTGTGGCTTTCAAATCAGAGAATTTAGATTCAAAACTACCTAGTCACTTCCTGTATGACCTTCAGAGTATTGCTTAATCTATCTAGGTCTCAGTTTCTCATTTGTAAAACAAGGGAGTTAGATTAGATGACCTCTGAGGTCCCTAGATTCTAGTTCGATGATCCTATGACCCTCTCTTTCTCAGTTTAATCCCTTTGAAAAGCCATCTATACCAGGTGCCTCCACAGTCCTCTCCCCTCATGCTCCAAACCTCATGCAATCTGGCTTGGGATCTTATCACTCAATCGAGGCTGCTCCATGTCACAATGATAGCTCAATTGTCAAATCTAATGATCTCTTCTCAGTCCTCATTCTCCTAGACCCCTGTTGTAGCATGCGACACTTTTAATCATTCTCTCCTCCCGGATATTCTCTTCTTTCTCGGTTTACTGCTTTCTCCTGATTCTCCTAACTTTCTATTCAATCCTTTTCAGTCTCCTTTGCTGATTCAACATCCATGTCATATCCCTTAACTGTAAGTGTACCCCAAGGCTTTGTCCGGGCTGTCTTCTATTTTCTTCCCGCTCCCTCTCTCTTGGTGATCTCATCAGCTCCCATGGGTACAATTACCATCTCTATACTGATGACTCCCAGTTCTAGCCTAATCTCTCTCCTGAGCTCCAATCCTGCATCACAAACTGCCTTTTGGATGTCTCAAAGTGGATGTCTCATGGGCATCTCAAACTCAACACATCCAGAACAGAGCTCATTATCTCTTTCCTCGTGCCCACCTCCCTCCCCCATCCCAGACGCTTTGAATATTCAACGTTTAAAACTCTTCACAACCTGGACCCATCCTGATTTTCCCGTCTTCTTAGATATTATTCTCTTCCTTTTCTATGATTCTGCCAGCCATACTGTCCAATTCACCATTCCACACTCACTATATTCTCTCCTCCCCTTGCTTCTTGGAACCTTGGGTTTCCTTCAAGACTTAGCTTAGGCGCCACATTCTACATGAAGCCTCTTATGATCACCCTTCCCCCCCAATTACTTTGATTTCATCTTGCATATATTACATATCTATTTATACATACATATGTCATCTTCCCCACTTAGAATGTAAGCTCCCTGAGAGCAGGGACTATTTCACTCTTGGTTTTGTATCCTCATAACTTTTCAGTGCCCAGGACGTAGTAAGCAGTTAAATGCTTGTTGATGGATGGATGACATTTCAAGGTTTCTGACAACATCAACGTGATATATGTGTGTGTACCCATACAGTCACGTGGTCAGTGGTGTGTCCATCTATATATCCTTCACTTGTGTGTATGACTAAGTGCTGGAGGCCACTGAGGGATAGTGGAAAGAATACTGGCCTTGGAGGCAGAGGATCTGGGTTGGAAAACTATCTTTGGCAAGTTATTAAGTCTCTTTGGGCCATATCTGTAAAATTACAGATTGGATTAGGTGACCTGTGAGGTCCTTTTCAACTCTTAATGGATAATCTTTTGTGGAATAAGGGCATATTATGATCTGATGAACATCCCTTCTTTCCACAGGCCTCCCCCCATCCCAAGCCTGGGCTGGGGAAAAAGAAAGATCTTCCCTATTCTAAAAATCCAACACCCTTTCTAGCCCCTTGCTGTAATGCAATTTAGATTGCCCATGATTCTTCTCCCTTTTCTCCTCTTTCTCTTCCCTGCCTCTTTCTTCTCCTCCACATCCCCTTTCTTATTTCCTCTTTCCTTTCTCCTCTCTCCCTTCTTTTTGCTTTCCCCTACTTCTTCTATTCCCTTTGTGCAATCTTCTCTTCCCATTTTCTGTTTCTTTCTTTTCTTTTCCTTCCCTCTCCCTTCCCATACCCACTTTGTTTTTTTCCTTTCCTTCTCCATCTTATTTTTCTTTCCCTCCTCCCCTCCATCGGATCACAGAGCTAGAGTTGGGTTTGCTCTTAGAGGTAATTTTGTCAAACTCCCTAATTTTGCAGATAAAGAAACAGAGGCCTTAGGTTGAATGACTTCTCCGAGGTCACTCAGGGAATAAGTGACAGAACCAAGGTTTGAACCCAGGTCCTCTAATTTTAGAATATCCTATTGCAAAGAGTTCTAGATTTTGAGTAAGGGCACTGATTTTAAATCCCAGTTCTGCAACTCAGCACTTATGACTTAGGGTAAGTCACTGAACTCTGTTTCCTCATTTGTAAAGTGGGAAGGTTGGACTGGAGCTCTGAGGTCCACCCCTATCTATCCTGCTCCTTAGCTCATGCCACGAATCAATTCTGCCCCATTCCTACCCCCCAGCTCCCATTTCTTTCCAGTCCCTCTCTTCCTTTAAGGCCCAACTTAGGGGCTATCTTCCTCCTTGCCGCCTCTCAGTCTCTCCACTTATCAGTTTCCCCAGCTAAAATGAAATTCTCAATTTCTAGAGTTCTCATGTATTGTCTGGATCTCTCATTTATTTTTATCACATTCCTCTCATTTCCAAAGTTCTTTGCAAACAGAGACCATCATATCTATGTCTCCCTAGTACCCAGCTGAGTGGTTGGCACATAGCAGGCCACTTCAGCAAGGGCTTCCCATTGACCTGAGCTATTCCACAGACTTCCAAAGCTTCCTCAAATCTCCCAGAAACTTCCAAGTCTGGATTTATGCCCAGACTACTCTGCGGATGGTTGACAGACCATGTGATGACTTTGTGGTCTTCTTCCTACCTCTTGCCTCATTGGGCAGAGCCCACCAAATTCCTGAGTCCTTCCCCTGGATTTGTAGCCAGGAGACAAGCTTAAATCTCTTGCCCTGTCACTGAGTGTCTGTGTGGCAATGAGCAGGTCACTTTGGTGTCATGGAAAGAAAGGATGCTGAATTTGGAGTCAGAAGCAATGGGTTGTATGACCTTGGACAAGTCTTTTGCACTCAGTTTTGTTACCTGTAAAATGAAGGGAATAAACTTTGAATTGATGATTTGATCTCTCTAGGCCTCAAAATCTAGAAAATAGGGATAATTACATTCACACTACTTATTTTTATAGGGTTGTAGTGAGGAAAAAGCTTTGTAAACCATAAAATATTAAATAAATGTGTTATAATTATCATCATTATTGCCCTCCTAGACTCTCCCCCCAGCTTAACTAGCTATTTTCCCAAAGCCCTAGGTTCTTGATACCCCAGCAGGAGAGAATGAGGCTAGACCGGAGGCAGAATTTTACACTAAGTAGACACAGGTTTACTGAAGACTGGGGACAAAGTGCTTATGTATCTTGGTTGGCTCCCCTTAATTTTCATCTCCACTGGCAAGGGCCCTTGACCTGGCTGCTGTTTGCAGCTCTGTAAGTCCTTTCCTCTCCTCTTCCTTTCTCCAACCACACACACCTGCCACCCCCAACCACAAACAAAGAATAAACCCATGACAGTGGGATGAAGAGACCAGCTGGAGGCAGATCATGTTAGTTCTGCCTGGCTCTCCACCCTCAACGCACATGGCCTCTTATCATCAGTCCCTTCGTCTGGAGCCAGAGGTCATCTTCTCTATCTTCCTATCTTATGGGAAGTAGGAGACAAGGAAATGGGTGGAGGTTGTTCTTTCCTCATTAGGGATAGAGGTCTCCCCTCAGTTCCCCCCCACCCCAGCCCCACCCCCACACTCAGGGAGATTTTCCTGAGGCCTAACCACACACTTTGCAGCTGCCATGGCTTATTTTATGGCTGGTAGAGAGAATATCTGAGACTCTGCTATCTGGCCTTCCCAGTAAGACAGGGTTCTGTTCACCTCTCAGAGGAGGTGGGGAGGAGGGCAGAAAAGATCTGGCGTAGAGGAGGCATCTGTCCTTCCCATATGACCTCCCCACTATTCTAGTGGGCACCTGGGGAATTCCTGCTTTGGAGACCTAAAGAGAAGTGGGGGGGGGAGGGGAAGGAGAGTGGGAGAGAGAAATACTTCTCCCTTCACATCTGGGCTCTGTTTTGCCAAACAGCTGGAGTAGAAAGAACATCCTCCCTTCAGGATCCCAGAAAGGACAGCTGGGAGTTTTTCCAGGTAGAGAGAACTCTAGACCCAACAGAGAGAAGGGAGATAATGTATGTATCAGAAACCAGAATTTAGATTGGATGAATTTGGGGTTGACTGAGGGCAATTCTGAGAGTCTTAGGGAGAGGGTAAATGACTTACAAAACTATGCAAATAAGCTTTGGTGATTTGGTGGCCTGTGTTTGTGTGGGGTGGGGGGTGGGGGGGGTGGAGCTGTAGTACTGCCTGGAAACCCTTTGCCAACAGTGGCCCCAGCCCTCACCCTTTGGCCTCTGTGTCCACTCTACCTCCCCTCCCTTCTCTCTGCCAGGCTGCTGTGAGCTAAAAATAGCTCAGGTCAGGCAGCCCAAGGCCTGTCTATGTCACCTACTCCTTTGGCCAGATCCAGAGGAGGGGGAGATCTCAGAGAACCAGGCATCCCTTTGCATGTAGCATCCTCCTCATCTGCATATTGTTTAACTCAGACCCTTGTGCCCCCTCCCAAGGTCCTGCCTCTCCTCACTCAGGGCCCATCAGGGCCGATCCTTTTGGGAGGAGGGTCCAGGTGTTCCTTGCCCCACCCTAGGAGAGGGGAGCTTCAGAAGACATCTCTCCTCAGAGCAGGGAGAAACATTCTGTTCCCTGCTCAGCACCCTGCCTACTCCAAGTCTTTGCCCCCCAACTCTCCTTCCCTTCATTCTTTTCCTCCAGGACAAAAAGCTGGGGCTACATTTTCCCCTCCAACAATCCCTCCCTGTTATTTTGGACTCTCATCAACTTAATTTTCTCCTGGCCCCCAACACTTCCTGTGAAACTGTGGGAGATCCTTAGTCCCCCCAATTCCTTTAAAAACTGGGGCGGGGTGGGGAGGAGGTGCAGGGTAAGTGAAGGGAAAGGGGTTGTAGGGACAGAACCAGCATCTTTCCTCCCATCCCCCACTTCCCCCAACGAGGCTGGGGAGGGAGCTAGTCTGTGCTGTCTCTGAAAGGGCGGGGGACGGGGGAGCAGTGAGAGGGAGAGTGGGAGCGTCTGTCCGTCTGTCTCACAACGGTCCAAATGGGTTTGTGGCTCTGAGTATAGGACAGATGGGGGGGGGTCATCCAATTGTTAAACAGGAATTCTTTTCCATCATTCCCCTCCAGCATAGGGGTACAACAGCAGTCACAGGGGCAAGAGAGGCGCCCCCTCAGGACGATGGATCTTCTTGCTCCCCGACTTCCCGAAAGAGCAGAAGTCTCCCTATTCTTAGCTCTGTCCAGCCGAGTCTAGCCACTGCCACCCCCACCCCGGGGATGCTACTCCGCCCCCGGTCTCTCGGCCCAACAAAGCCTCCATGCGCCCCACCTGCTCCGCCGCCTCCGGGTCCAGGTGCGGCTCCAGCAGCGGGACAGTGAACTGGATCTTTCGGGGACTGTTGTCTTGCTCCATGGCTGGGGTGCCGGGGACGCCTGGGTCCTTCTGGACGAAGAAATCCGGTGCTGCAGTGGAGGTGGGGGATGGGGCGGCTCCCGGAGCGTACGAGGGACTAGCCAGCTGCCTCCCGTTCACTGCTCCTGCCCCTGGTCGCTGCCCCTGGTCGCTGCCCCAGCCGCTTGCCCGCTCGCTGCTCCGGCTCTGCTCTCGGATCCTCACTCCCCGGGATTCATCCGCAGCCGATTGGCTCCGCACCCCTTCCTCCCCAGAACCCCCACCCGCCCCAAAACCTTAACCCTGTCGAGTCCGCGCCAGCGGGGGTCCCACCAGGGTGCCACGGGCTGGGGGCGTGGCCTTTTACCAAGTAGTGGGCGGAAGGTAGAGGGCAAGAGCTTGGGCA
The DNA here is from genome assembly GCF_900497805.2 of Vombatus ursinus. NCBI lineage: Eukaryota > Metazoa > Chordata > Mammalia > Diprotodontia > Vombatidae > Vombatus > Vombatus ursinus. The sequence goes on from NW_020952487.1 coordinate 774,150, forward strand.
GGGACCCAGGAATTCTCAGAGTCCAGTCGGGCGGAGCCCAAACCCTAGTATTTATCCAGGTTGGGCAGGTTTTTAAGGGGACACAGCTGGGGCTGGGGGCGGGGGGGGGCAGGGAGAAGGGGCAGGAACCAATGGATGGTTTAGTAAATATTCTTTAGGGTTATTATTCTATGAAGATGCAAGACAAAAGGGGGCTTCGATTTGTAGCAGGAAGGACTGAGGTTAGACATTGGTGAGGACTTTTCATGAAGGGGAGGGGGCTTTGTGCGTAGTCTCCTGAGATTTTCCAAATCCTGCTCTAAAGCAGAAAGATGGATGGGATGACCTCAGAAGGGTCTGGTAATCCTGTAGTCACACCTATAAAGTGTTCATGCCTTGTGCTGGCATTGGAGAAGGAAGACTAGGAGATACAGCCATATGGGATTCAGCAATTTAGCCTGGAGGAGGCTAAATTGTGTGTTGGGGTGGGTGGGATGTTGTGAAATGGATGGATTCTTTTCCTTTATTGAATTACGGGCCTTGGAAAGTGGGTGAAAGGCCGAACTGGGGAGAGGGGGAGGGTATATCAGTCCAACTTGGATCTTCTTATGATAAGGTTGGTCCTTAGTAACACTAGGGACAGAATAAAGGGTAATTTAAAGTGAGTGCTGTAGCATGAGGAATGGCCCTTAGACTCTCTGAAGAACTTTTTAGCTAGAGAGGGGAAGGGTGGTAATCTAGCAGTACAAGAGGGTGAGGAATATAGGGGAATCTAGCTCCTAGGAGAAGGAAGGTGAGTGGAATCTAGGGAGGAGGCTTCACAAAGCTGTTATAAGGACTTTTCCTTATTGTTATCTTGAAGATGGTTCAGGCTGGGCACCAAGGACAGAGGCCTGGGGCAGCAGAGATTTCTGTTAATTGGACTTTTAATAGGCTAAAATGGAAATGAAATGTGGAATATATGCAAACTGAAGCTCACCAATCAGTCACTTTCTCTCGAGGCTTTGTGGAGCAATTCTCTTTTATGTGAGGTTATTCTGCACCCCTCCTGAGCTGTCTCTACCTCCCTTGCTCTGAATCCCCTTCCACACCCACCTCCCAAAATAACCTCTGCTCTCCCTCCAACCTTCCCAGGCCATATCTCTTTACACATACCTCTAGCAGCTCAGTTTTCTTTGGGACATTGTGGGCGCTAGGGTTAGGGCAGAGAATCCCAGCAGGACTGTTGAGTGCTTAGGGACTGACTCTCATTTTGATATTATTGGCACCTCATTTTCACCTCATGAACTCCAGGCACAGGCTCACAGGACTCCTCCAAAAGCCAAGTTTCCACTGAAGACACCCTAGTTCTCTTCCCTTCTGTGGATCCTGCTGAGCTCACCCATTCTGGGGAAACAGCTGGCTACACTTCAGTAACTGGGAATGACCAGCCTTTGGATCCATCCCCATCTCCCTCCTCCCCCCATCTCTACCCTCCTTCTTTTTCCCACCATCATAACTGTGAACTGTTCTTGCATGCCAGCTGTCCATTACAGCAGGAGGGATTCAGGGGAGATCTTAGGTAGGCAGAACATTTAGGGTGGGTGGAGAGAGACTGAAACAGGCAGTGGAGGAGGACTGGCTCCTGACTTCCCAGGGGACTTGCCTTGATGTATGTCCTCTTGGACATACCTCTGCTCCTTTTCCAACTCCCACCCCAGATAGGACTCACTACTTAGGAGTGTGTGTGTGTGTGTGTGTGTGTGTGTGTGTGTGTGTGTGTTCAGAGATATCCTACTTATAACCTACTTAGTCACAGAATCACAGAGTGTGAGAGTCAGAAAGCACCTCAAGATTATCTTGTTCAATCTGGTCATTTTGTAGATGAGGAAAGGTGATTCAGATATGTCCAATGTCACCCAGCTGTTAAGTCCCCATCTCTTATCCCCATTGTCCTATCTCTGGGTTGGATAATTGCAACTGGTGGTGATGGGTTGGGAGGGTAGACTCTTCAGTAGGGGTTAAGACCTGGGGTTCAGAGTCCATGGACCTATCTTAGGGGGTCTATCACTTGAATGGGAAAAAAATTACATCTCTTCTCTCCCCCCACCCCTCACCCCCCACTGACCTTTGGTTTCCTTTGTAATCCTGTGTATTTTATTTTATGCATTTAAAAACATTATTCTGAGGTAGGTCCCTTAGACTTCACTACCTTTTTTGTGTGTGTCTAGGACACACAAAAAGTTAAGAACCCCTGGTCTGGGGTGTCATAGGAAGGGGTACCTAGTGTCTATTGATCTTTCACTACTTATTCTTTCTTTGCAGTGTCTAAATTAGCCTGGAAGTTCTTCGTAGAGCCTCATCTTCTCTGCTATTTCCAAAGCCCTAGGTTTTCACAAAGTCCTGAAGACCAAATGAGACAGAGAAAGGATAACACCCCCAGTATATTCAAGGTTTGATATTGCAGGGGAGGATTCAGTGGGAATAAGGGGATTCTGGGAACAGCAGGTGCAGGGGTGGAAATAGGGAGAGCAGAGCTGGGGGTGCTCCTAAGAGCACTTTGTGAGGTGGGATGTCCAGATATGGATGAGACAAAAGGAGTGTGGGAGGGAGGGAGACAATATGAAGTGAAGCTGGGGAGGAGTGAGATGTGTGTATGAGCACGTGTGTGCACGTGTAACTATGTATTGTGGAGGCATTGAAGAAATGTGTAACTGTGAGTTACTCGAGAGAAGACTGGGTTTTTGTGCCTGTGGGATCACAGGATTTAAGAAGGGACCTTAAGAGATCAATTAGTTCAACCCTATCATTTTACAAAGAAAGAGAGTGACTTGCCCAGGGTCACACAGGTGGCAGAAAGCGACCTTGATCCCTTATCTCCTGACTCTACATTCAGTGTTCTCCATGATACTTAGCTGTCACTGCTGTGTATGTATATGTTAGTATGTATTGTATGTGTGTTGAGGGTGGGAAATGTATTTGTGTGCTGTGAATGCAACTGAGTCCAAACTTGGGCTTTCACCTGCCTCAGAGCCATTGTGTTTTTGAATTTTTCTCCATGTTTGTCTTTGTAATGGGGGTGTTGTTAGGGGCCTATCAATAAGGAATGGGGAGGACCCTGCTTGGGCTTCATGTGTTTGCCAGAAATCTTCAGGCTCCAGAAGGAAAGTTAGAAAGAACAGAAGGGACTCAGTGCTCTGCACCAAATGTCACCCTCAGGTAAAACCTACACCAACTTCTTCCCTCCCACCAGACTTCTCTTTACTAGCTTTTCTAACACTGAGTTCAAAGTATAGATCAATTTGATCTAATCAAATATATATGCATATGCACTTTGCAAAATTATTTAAAATAACAAATGAACCCTTTCTCATTGACTCTACCCTTACCCAGGTGTTGTGAAGGGGAAAAAAAAATCCTTTCTTCAATTAGGAGAATTTCTTCTCTCTCAGTTCTGAGCAATATGCTTATAGACTGACAAGCTCATGATGAATGGTAGTTTGCTATTGTGTTTTTAATTTTTTTTAAACTAGAAATAACATAGAAACAAAAGCAAGCAATTAAAGAAATATGCTTCCAAATGTTGGCTGCTGTGACTGGCAGCTGATTAGGGGGACAATCAATGGTTTTCTCCTTCCCTACTCATCCCCACTGAATTGAAAGGAAAGGCTGGCAGTAAATAATGAATTGGTAGGTGGGAAGTGGTTCCTTGATCCAGGGAAGGAGTGAGTTCTGGGCTACTCAAGGAGAAAAACCCAGGAGGGTTATGGACTGGGCTCCACATGTCTAACTGACCACCGTGCTCACGTGTGCTGGTACTTACCCATTTCTCCACTCCACCCCCTATTTCCATTGCTTTGTTTCTATGCTCTGGCTGGCAATCAGAAGCAACTCAAGTCTGTTCTCTGCTCTGTTTCTCCACACCCAAGTGTTCTGACAAAAGGATATGTCCTGACCAACAGGGATGCCACCTTGTGGACTCCCAGAGAGCTCCTTCATCACCCTGTCCCATCTGCCTCGTGACCTGGACTTATCTCACCCCCTTGAATCAAGAAGTTCTTTTCAAAGCTGCTAGAGCTTGGAATTTTCTGCAGCTTCTGGGAGTGATCCATTCACCTTTTCTAGCCTTTGGGTCCTTCTGCATCTCAGGGGCATGTTCCTGGGGTAGAGTGGCACCTTTATTTGGTGTATCTCTGGGAGTGAATCTGTTTGTTGCAGATCAGGACATGGGTATGGATGTTTGGGTCTTTTATCTGTGAACAGGCTCGAATTGGCACGAGCATATGTGTGTTTGTGTGTGTGTAGTGGGGATGGGAGGGGGGGCTCATGAGGAGCCTGTCTTTGGTTCTGTAGGGAGGGAATCATGATCTGACAGTTTCTCTTCTAGGTGCTTTCTGGGGTGCAGCCCATCCTGTTGGGAGAAGGTGGTGGGTCCACACATTTAGAAGAGCCAGCTGGCTCATATGTACTCAGAGTGAAGGTGCTGGTGGGTGCATGTATGCTTGTACACCCCCTCTAGTCATTGCCAGTGCTGGAGCAGAATGCAGGGGCTGCTCTGAATAGGAACATTCCCAGGTCTATAAAATATTTAAAGCGACAGTGACAGTGGTGCCAGAATGCAGCCACTTAAATAGCCTCTTCTGTCCCTGTCTCTGTCCTCTTTTCCCTCCTCTCATTTCCACAGAGGCTGCTGGGATGAGGAGGAAAGCCCGGAGTCAGGATGTTTTGCTCCATCACCCCAACACAAATCCTCTAAATTGCTGCCAAACCTTCTCACTCCCCCCAGTGAATGTCTTCCCTTTACTGAATCCAAACCAAATGCCTTAGCTTGCCATTCAAAGCTCTTTGCAATGTGGTCCCAGCCTACCTTTCCAAACTTATCTCCCTGCACAAAACTATCATTGTAGCCAAACTGGTCTCCTTTGCTGTTTCCTGAACATGCCCAATACTTTCCAATCTTTCTTTTCTCCCTAGACTCATAGGAACTAGCTCTGGAAGAGACCTTAAAATTCATGTAGTCCAACTGCCCTTTTTCACAGATGAGACCACCGAAGCTCAGAGAAGTAAAATAACTTGCCAAGGTCACACAGCAAGTAAGTAGCAGAGCTCAAACTCAGATCCATGCTGATTTCTAGTCAAGGACCTTTTTCATTGTGCTATGATGTTATTTGGGGCTTCCTTAACCCTCTGGTGGTGTCCCACCCACTGACTAAACCCTCTTTACCTCCCCCACCCCCAAACTCCAGCACAGTGCCTTTAATATGATCCTTCTGATCACATCTTGAGTGTTTTGTTGTGCTCTGGGTGTGAAGTTTTAGGAGGGACATGGCCCAATTAGAGCTAACAAAACAATACATTTGTAAGGGGGCCATTGAAGGTTTGGGATCTAATCATAGAAAAGGGCCAAAGAATCAGCCATTTCCAGGTGATCCCTTTAGGAGATGCCTACAAGTCTTTGGAATGAATTAGATAAAAATCAACAACATGGTACACAATTGTTATCTCTGCCCTTCGGTGACCTTTAGAAGTCAGTTCATGTAGTCCAAGAGGAAGCCAAACTTAGAGGAACCCAGTTTCTGACTGGATGTCACAGTAGGTCCCTAATAAATGCTAGTTGACTGACTAGATGTGTAGAGTTGGAGAAGGGGAGGTTTTAAGGATTCCAGTAGAGCTGGAGATCATCGGGGGTGGGGTGAGGGAAGTCCCAAGATGCCATGCCTGAGCTGGGAGATCAAAAGGATCGGCAGACACTGCCACTGAAAGGAGCAAGTATTGGGCATAAGGAGTGTTGGGAAAGATGCTGTCTTTCAGGCAAGAATTCTGTGTCTCTTTTCTTCGCTGAGACTTTCTCATGGAAGACTGAAACTGTTCCCTCTGAACATGAAGGAAGTTTGCTTACCTTTCTTTGTTTAAATGTGTATTTTGTCTTTATAAATATAGTTAAACACAGGCATTTGCTAGTCCGGGTATACTTTGGGGGAATAGTTAGGAGGAGGCAATTAAAGGGGAAAACATCCCCACAGAAAAGAGGAGATGATTTAACCAGAGTACTGTCTCTGACTGGGTTGTTGGAGTGAAAGGTAGAGAGCATTACAATTCTCCAGAGCAGAGAAGGAACATTCATACTAGGAAACCCATTTAGCAATAAATCAGTAGTAAGGCATGTGAGGCATAAATGGAAGTGGTTAAAGATCGCTGTTCACTGACCCTGCTTCCCCAGTTGGGTACTACTACACAACACAACACAACACAACACAAATTAAGTATCTGTTGTGTATAAAGCAGAGCTTTAGCAAGGCATTTTCACACTCAGGGCAACTACAATAAATCGAAGCCTGCCCTTAGTTGAAGAATCACTCACCAAACCTCACCACCATCCAATAACTTCCTTGGATGGATCTATAATCTCACCTATTTAGATGTTCTTTCTAATGTGGCAGCTCCCAACCTGCCCTTCTTAAGCAACTCTTGTCTATGTCCTTCTATAAATTCTCCACAGGGAGTCCACCCAATATGATGGAAGCCTTCCTCACTTTCTTTTAATATACTGTTTAATTTTTTTTGTTATTCTGAACTTAACACCAGCAAATAAAAACATTTCCATGTATAAAGAACAAAAAGGATTATAGATGAAACTGAATTTCTATTATATATAGCTAATTTTTCAAAGTATGTAAAAATTCAGTAAAGCAGATGGAAAGATAATAGATTAAATGCTTACTATGTGCCAGACACTGCACTAAGTACTAGGAATCCAAATATATAGTATAAGCAGGAAAAAAAGACAGGAGCTTCGATTCTAATGGAAGAAGACAACAAATTAAGTGGAAGATGTTTGTGTGTGTGTGTGTGTGTGTGTGTGTGTGTGTGTGTGTGTGTGATATGAAGCTACCTTCCCAAGGGCAAGGGCGAAATTCTGCAGAATTAGGATTAGAGCCCAGTGCATCACATGGGGACTCCCTCAAATGGAGGCTCTGGGCAGAAGCTCTTCACCCACTGAAAGAGGGGACTGAAGCAAATCAGGAGCAAGGCTGTGTTAGAAGTTAATTTGTTTGGCCAAAGCTATCCTGCGTGTTTGTGTTTTCCTCTGAACTTCCTTCTGGTTTTTTTTTTTAATATACTTAAAAAATGCTTCATTGATTCTCTTAACATTTTATTTGCATCACTATCGTGAGCACTCCCTTCCCCCTCTTCTAATAAAAACAACTCTCCTTTGTACCAGTAAACATAGACAAGCAAAAGAAATCCACATGCTGGCTATGCCTGAAAATGTATGCTTCCTTCCTCTTTTTCAGTCCATCATCTTTGCATCAGAAGATGGGCAACATGCTTCACCTTCGGTCCTCTGGAGTTGTGTTTGGTCATTGTATCAATCAGAATTCTCAAGTCTCTCAAAGTTATTTTTCATTATGATGTCACATAAATTGTTCTCCTGGTTTTGCTTACTTCATTATGCTTCAGTTCTTCCTTGTTTTCTCCTGACATCCTGAGAATACTCGTGGGGCACTCTGGCTGTCCACTGATCACCCCTTATCCTCCTCCTGGGACCAGTCCATCTTCTTATTTATTTTATCCTGGTTTCCCTAGTTACATTGTTTATTTCTGTTCTCCCAAATTTCTCATTTATTACATGGCACAGTTTGCTCCCACCCACTTTGTACCTCTTCATTGCCTTTGCATACAATCATTTTTTCGGTTTTTCAAAGGATGTGTTCAGTGTCTCACATCCATGCAACAACACTGGCAAAATAAAATTCATCTTATTATTCTACTCCTGTTTAATGTGGAACCTAACTCATTGTCCATTTGTACTGTCTTCTTCAGATCTATATTCTTATGGACATGATCTATAGTTTGTTCATCCAGGCCTTATCATCTGAGCAAAAGAAATTAATTATCCACTTGGTCTTTCCTATGTGGATGAACAGGCCAAATCTTGTGATGGATTATGAATCTTCCAGAAGGCTCTACAGTGTTCCAGGACTTGATGAAACCAGTGAGATATCACCTGCAAACAGCAGCATCTGGAGGACCTCATCATCCACAGCAAAAATCTTTCCATAATGGATGCTTGGCTTTGGTGAGCATATGTCTTCCTTTTTTTTATACCTTGACTGATGCTTTGATCAAGAGTCATTAAACTAGGTCATCTCTGTTATATTTTTCAAAGATGAATGGGTGACACTTTGTGAGAAGAGAACCTTTAAGGTGTTGTTCTTCTCTATTGAATCAAATGCTTTTTCGTAAGCAACAAGCAATAAGCATAGTGAGATCTTGTATTTTTTATATCTTTCAGTCAATTGTATATTGGTAAATATGTGGTACATTGTGGAATGTTGCTGTTCACTATTAAAACCCTTACCAAGTGTGTCCTTGATGAATCTACAGCTGATTCTCATAAAAATTTTGCATTGATGAGAAAGAAGCAAATAAATCAATAGTTGTTGACATCCTCTTGGTTGATTTTTTCATTATTAGTAAAGTTCTAGATTTTAAAAAATGCTTTTCCTAATTTCTCATTCTGCATTCAGATACCTTGCAAATTAGTTCTTTAATGTCCTCACAGTTGTGCAATTTTTTAGAGCGGATCTCCTTTATGGACATTTGGTTTAATGTTTGTTCTCTTTAGAGCCAATTATACTTCCTCTAGAAGCACATTCAGGCCTGTAGTGGCTTTACTACCCTTTATGGTGAAAAATTTATTATAGCAATCTGCAGAATTTTTCTTTTTTTATTTATTGTCCTCTTCCCTTCTCTTTCCATCCTTAAATTTCCTTGGGATGACTTTGCTAAGTTGGGCCCCACATCAAGCTTTCTTTCAACTGGTTTTACCCACTTTCTCTGTTTATGAAGAGGCATCATTCATTATCTTCTATTGCCTTTCTTTTTAAGATAAAACCTTAATTGACTTTAACAATTGGCAAATTACTTTATATTCTAAAACAATATTGTCTTTGGCTGACCCACCATCTCTGTGCTTGGCAAATGAGTCAAATATTTGCATCCCATCCAGTTATAACCTCAGATGGTCTTTGGAGTTCTTGCCCTAGGGTCCAACCTACTTGTTTGGAAACTGAGTGTATACGAATTTACCCATTTAGCTCACTGTGTCTATTGCTCGACCTAGAGAGCAGAAGGTGCTTTAGCTTCATATCCCATCCAGCCATCTCCTTGGGCTAGCAAGTCTGCTGCCATGACCTGCACCTCCCCTCCGACCCCTGGACCATCCCTGTGTATACTAGACCTGAGATCTGGACATCCCTGTTCATCCTTTTCCATTTCCTTACCCACCAACCCAATTGATTGGTGACTAAGTGTAAGCAAACTAGGTCACTTAGCACACTATATCTACGTTGGCTCTAGACTGAGACTATACTTTAGCAGCACATCCTATCCATCATCCAATCAGGCCATCTCACCATCTCTTTCATGTCACTGACACGTTCCTCACCACCTTGACAGACCCCTCCCCATATCCCCAGAACAAAACTCCCTAACCTAGGTATTGCTCTCCTATATGTGATATCTTCCTCTATTAGAATAGGACAGGGACTCTCTCTCTCTCTTTTTGTTAGCACAGTGCTTAGCTCATAGGAAGTGCTTAATACTTTTTTCTTCCTCTCTCTTTTTCTTTTTTCCTTCTTTCTTCCTTCCTTCCTTTCCTTTCCTTATTTCTTTCTTCCTTTCTTCCTTTCCTTCTCTTCTTTCCTCTTTTTGTCCCCTTGTTATAGGAATTAGTTTCATTAGTTAAACCTTTATAAAAATTATTGTAATGGGGGTTGATATAATTTCTATTGTCTATTATCTATATTTTCATTATGGATAACTTGTTTAAGTAGGTCAGGGTTGAGTTGTTTCAATTTCATGCCATACTTCTTTCTTATTATAATTCTTTCTTTTAGCTTTATACAAAATTCTGATCTTTAATGTTGGTGGCCTAACTGAATAGCCTATTGATTTAGGGATGGTTCCCATAACAATAACAAATCTTTTCATGTTTGTTAAAATGTGATCAGTTTCATTTAATAACAATAACAGCTAATGGTTATATAGCACTTAAGTTTTTCAAAGTACTTTGTATATATAATCTCATTTGGCCATTTTTGGTTGATATTATTTCGTGTTCAGTATGTCCAGCAACATAATGCTTCTTTTCTCAAAGAAGGTATTCATGATATAGAGGCGTGAGACTTCTGTATAGTTTACAAGTCTTTGGCCTCTTCCATTCTTTATTACTGCTCTGTACTTTCTGATATATTCTCACCATCTTCACCCATTTCCACCATTGCAGTGAAGTCACTAAATAGCAATTGTATATTGATTTAATTTGGAGAGACTTATCAATTTCTTCGTAGAATTTCTCTACATTTCCCTTCTCTGAAAACAACATTGGTAATAGGTTACAATTATTTTTATGGTGCTCTCTGGAATACTTGATTCACAGGTGCTTTCATCTTAAACTTTTTCCTTTCTCACTCCTTCCATCTTCTTATTTATTTATTTATATTTCATTTCATTTATTTATTTATCTATCCATCCATCCATTCATTCATTCATTTATTTATTTTTTTTGGCGAGACCATTGGAGTTAAGTGACTTGCCCAGGGTCACACAGCTAGTAAGTGTCAAGTGTCTGGTCTGAGACCAGATTTGGACTCAGATCCTCCTGACTCCAGGGCCAGTGCTCTATCCTTCCATCTTCTTATGCTCACTATGTCCTGGCTTCCTCTTGATGACATGGCATCAGGCTACCCTGCCCAGTACTGGTTGTACTTTCAGTCTTACCACCCCACTTGATGGTGATGGTAGGGGAGCTGCTTCTCTTTGCCACATCCAGATTCTCCCTTTACTACCATTATGCATTAACCTCTACTCTACACCAAATCAGGATTCTGGTGGCTATCTACCAAACTCCAAGACACTTCTCTTTCTTCCTTAATGGGTTTAGTGATTGTCACAGTCTCTCTCCCCATGCCCTTATACTCGGGGATTTCAGCAGACATATCGGCATTTCCTTTATTACCCTAACTTTCCAGTTCCTCAGTTCATTTTTAATGAGTCTCTTAACCCATTTTCCACCACCTTCTCCTCCACCCCACCTCAGCTACAGACAACCTGGCTATCACCCACAGGTGTTCCATTTCCATGTTCATGAACTCTGAAATTCTTTTATTTGGTCATGATCTTTTGTTGCTCCCACTTTCCCTCTGCCTAACCAGTTTTTCATCCTTACCGTGATTGCAAGTTTCTACTCCACTCAATTCTTTCCAAGGCCATCCCCTGTACTGGCTATACTTTCATCCCTTCCCCACCTTGATTCCTTGGTGACCCAACTGAACTCTACACTATCTTCTACTGTTGAGTCCTTTGCTCTACTATCCTATCTTGTTCTGCCAAATCCCAGTCTTGGATTATTCCCACTATCCATTGCCTCTGTTACTATTCATGTTCTGCTGAACAAAGCTGGAGAAAATCATTGAACCACGCTGATTGGGTACAGTACAAATTTATGTTATGCAATCTAAATTAGGCCCTCATGGCAGCAAGGTAATCCTTTTATACCTCCCCAATCAATTCACTATCTCCTCACCACAGGGGATATTACAAATCTTTTCATCTCTCCTTAAGCCTCCTATGGCATCCCCTTCCCCTACCCTCTCAGCTGAAAACCTTATCTCATTTTTCACTGAAAAAAAATTGAGGCTATTCCTTGAGAGAGCTCTTTTCCCTCTACTCCTCATCTCACATCACTCAGATGCCTTCTCCAGCTATCTGTGGGGATGGCCTATTGCTAGGCTCTGGCTCACAGAAGTGACTTCATGTTTGACCTACCTGTATACTAGAAAGTTCCTATGTACTCAATATTGGTTTAGCCAACTTCATCTGGGCAAGGAATGAAAAGCTGATTATACTGATTATAAACAGCTTAGCAAACTTCATATAATCCAGGTATGCAAGGTTAGCAAACTTTCTTAAGCACAATGCCCTTGTGGTTGATAAGGTGGGGGAGGTTTCCTAGTACAAACCATTGATTCATTGACTGCTCCTGAGATCCTCCTCCCACTCAGTCACTGTGAATCTGCCCAGCAACAATAATCAGATACAACTGAAGAGAAGGCTCTTCATCAGGGTATGCATTCCGTTGCATACCCAAGCTACCATTTTTCATGTACTCATAGGCCTATAGAGCTTGGGAGCCTTAATCCTGAATGTCTGTGAGTAGTAAACTTCCTGATCCTTGGTCCTTTGAAGCCTTATTTTTTTTTTTTTGGTACCTAACCTATGATCTCTGAATATCTCTCTTTTACCTCTGTCTTATATGAAGACATAGTCCTTCTTGCCAAGACAAGCCTCCCTACATGCACAAGTGATCCAATTTCATTCTATTTTCTGCAGTAAATTGTTTCCTTTATCGTCTCTACTCTCTTACTAATCATCTATCTCTGTCTACCAGCTACTTCTTTGCCCATGTCTCCCCAACCTTAAAACAGTCCCTGATTGATCAGACCATCTCCACTAAGTGTCATCCTCTATCTCTCCTCACTCTTTTTGGGCTAACCTCCTGGACAAAGCCATCTACAATAGGTGCCTCTACTATTTTTTCTCTCACTTGCTTCTTAAGTCTTTGCAGGCTGGCTTCTGGTCTCTTCATTCAACTGAAATTACTTTTCCCAAAGTTGCCAATGATCTCTTAATGGCCAAATCTAATAGTCTTTTCTCCATCCTCATCCTTCTTGATTTTTCTTAACCTTTGATACTGTTGATCACCCTTTTTTACTTGATACTCTCTTTGTGACACTGCTCTCTTATGCTTTTCTATTTGTCTGATTGTTTCTTTGCAAGATCTTTATTCAGATCTTGCCTGCTAACTCTGGGTGATCCACAAGGCTCTGTCCTGGGCCCTCTTCTCTTCTCCCTCTCAACTACTTCATTTGGTGATATCATCAACTTCCATGGATTCAATTATCATATCTCTGCAGATGATTCTTAGACATATTTATCTAGCCCTAATCTTTCCTGACTTCCAATCTCACTTCAACTTCCTATTGGACATCTTAAACTGGTTGTCCCATAGACATCTTAAACTCAACATGTCCAAAAGTGAGCTCATTATCTTTTCCCCAAAACCTTTCTAACTTCCCTATTACTGTTGAAGGTACCACCGTCCTCTCAGTCACCCAGGTTCACAACTGAGGTGTCATCCTGGACACCTCACTCTCTCTCACCCCCTCCCCCCAAACCTAATCTGTTGCCAAGACCTATTGGTTTTACTTTTGTAAGCTCTCTTCCATAAGCCACCTTTTATGGACGAGGCAATTGGGGTTAAGTGACTTGCCCAGGGTCACACAGCTAGTAGGTGTCAAGTGTTTGATCTGAGGCCAGATTTGAACTCAGGTCCTCCTTACTTCAGGGCCGGTGCTCTATCCACTGTGCCACCTAGCTGCCCCTCACTCCTAGTCTATTGCAATCGGCAATATTGCCGATATTGCAATAGACTAGGTGCATCTTCCTGTCCTGTCTCATCTCTCCCCATTCCAGGCTATCCTTCACTCTGCTATAAAAATTGTCTTCCTAAAACTCAGGAATACTGATCATGTTACATCCCTATTCAGTAAAATCAGTGGCTGTCTATTACCTCCAGTATCAAATATATAAAATTCTCTGTTTGACTTTTAAAATCCTTCATGACCTGGCTTTTTTCTACTTCCCTCCATATATTCCACAGCCCAATGAGATTAACCTCCTTGCTGTTCCTTAGTTCAAGACACTTCATCTCCCTACTTGGTGCATTTTTCACTGGCAATCCCAGTCTCTTGTCTTTGCCTCCTCGATTTCCTGATTTCCTTCAAGTTTCAGCTAAAATCTCACCTTATGTAGGTAGCCTTTCCTGGTCTCTGAGCTTATCTTCACTTTATCCTGTATCTATCTTTTCTTGTACAGAGTTGTTTGCATGTTATCTCCGTCATTAGAGTGTAAGCTTCTCTAGAGCAAGGGGTTGTTTTTGCCTTTTTTTGCATCCTTAGTGCTTAGCACAGTGCCTGACACATAATAAGCAAATGTTTGTTGACTTGCTGACTTATCAGAAACCCTGCAATAACTAAATGTCACCTGAACTGATGTTTCTTGTGGTCTTTGAGCATACAATAAAACTGTCCGAAACAATGATGTTGCCTTTCCAAGGAGTACTTGTTAGCCATCCCTCCATTTAGCTACAAGTTCCTTTTCCTTCTGGTTTTAAGAGTGAAAATGCTAAGATTAACATGATTCAGCTCCTCTATTAGTATATCCCCTTGGTCCTTGGACAAGGATCTCACATTTAAAGTACCAGCAGCCAGATATGGATCATCTAAAGATGGTGATTTTTAGCACCTTCTGTTCACTTTCCCACCACTCTGGCATTATCATGGCAGAAGCTTAAGGGGATCCTCTGGGACTGAGAGATGTTTTGCATTTTTCTGTATGTCATGAGTTAGCAAACTTGTCAGTGGCGAGGCTCCCTGTGCTTAGGTGGTCCTCAGAAAGCAGGCTGTGTTCAGCTGTCTAAACCAAGGGTGTCAAACAGGCAGCCCATGGGCTGTAAGAAGACTGCAACACTCCACAGTATGGTGGGAATAAGATTAAACTGTAACTGGGAAATTTTTTAAAACAAAATTTAAAAATATAGCAAAGCTTAGATGACATTAATATATGGTTTTCTAAGTCAATATGTATCTGCAAGGATCTTCGTGTATGGTTTAGTGGCCCCTCTTTCTGTTTGAGCTTGATACCATTAGCTTAGACCATGTGACCTTTTCAGCATGGTAGAACTTGCCAGAAATTATGTTCTGTTGGCACAGCCTTTGAGAATCCAAGGTCTGCTGGCCACAATGAGAATGTAGAGCAATAGGACCTCATGGAAGTAACTTCTTTTAAAAAATTATTCTTCTAATTCTGATTATTTATTCCCCTCCCAACTGTGCTTCTGACTTTTGAGACTTCAGTACCATGCTTTATCTGTAGTCTTACCTAGGACCATCCATCAGTCCCTGCAGCATTTTCATCCTGTAACATCTATCTGCTAGACCGGCCCTCCCTTTCCCACTGATGATCTCCTCCTAGGACTTAAATGTTGAGGAAGGGCTCAAGCCAGCCAACCTTTATTCCCCTCCTGACTTTCCTGACTTTAGTCCCACAACCCCAGCTCCCTTTTGGATGTTGTATGTTCTCCCGTTAGATTGGAAGCTCCTTGAGGTCACAGTCTGTCTTTCTTTTTGCTTGTATTTGTATCCTCAGGGCTTAGTGCAGTGATAGTGCACATAATAAGCCCATAACACACGTGTATTGCCTTGCCTCACCTCCTTGCTGACTAGGTATCAAGCTCCATTGTTTCTATGTTACATAGGAATTGTCAGAATCCTCTAAAGCTCCAATTGCTCTACCCCAGTTACTGCCGTGGTGCTGAGCCTTGCTCTAGGTTTCAAGGGTGATAAGAATTTAGATTAGACACAGTCCTGAACCTCAAGGAGCTTATAATCCATTCAACTGTAGGGGGATAGGCATAATGTATAGAATTATATGTTAAGTGCACTAGAGAGGTGGAGAACAAAATATGGTTTGAGGACCGAGAGAGAAGGTTTCTACCAACTCAGAGTTTACACTTATTGTAAACTTCTTTTTCTTTTATGAGATGTTTATACTTACTGAGGTGTTTACTTATTGTAAAGTTTAGGTTACGTATTTGGTCATAAACTATATTATATAATACCATGCATATATTTTATGCATTTTCTGCATTTCTAAACTTTTTCTGTGTTGACTGTGGCTTCTGCAAAGCTCCCCCAAAATTCCCATTTGATTTCTTATGCCAACCCTCAATACATCAAAACTGCAATGGGGAAAACTGCAATGTAGAAGGGATAACTGTATTTATTTTAAATGGAATTTTCCTATCTCTGATGAATTTTATTGATTATATACAGAAAGACTGTGACTTATGTGGTTTTATTTATTTGCTGACCTCATTGTTTCAGTTAATTTTTAGTTGAAGCTCTAGGATTCTTTACACAGACCATCATCATAGGCAAAGAGTAATGATTTTCTTTCCTCAGTGCCTATGCTCGTTCCTTCTTTTCTTTTCCTTGTTTTATTGACATGTACATACATTTATACATTTCTAGATATTCATATATATATACATATATACACATTTCTAGAAATATAGAAGATAAATTTTTAGTATAATATAAATATAAATAATATAAAATAATAGTAATAATAATAAAAATTGCTTTACCCTTGACCTTACTGCAAGAACTTTCTAGTGTTTCTTTACTGTATATGATGCTGGCTCTTGTTTTAATTAGGTACCATTTACCATTTTAAGGAAAGATTCATTTATTCCCTCCATATGTTTAGGTATTTTTTTAAAACAGATAGGTGTCATGTTTTTCAGGAGCTTTCTTCTGCATCTATTCACATAAGCATGTGATTTTGATTGCTTTTGTTACCAATCTTGTCTATTAAGTTTATAGTTTTCCTAATATTGAATCATCTCTGCATTCTTGATATAAACCCAATCTAGTCATAGTATATACTATTTTTAAATATGTTGCTGTAGCTTCCTTAGTAACATTTTATCATCATCATCATCATTATTTTTTATCTATACTCACTGAGAATATTGGTCTTGGTTTTAGCTAGATAAAATTTGCCAAGATACAGAGAGTTAAATTCCCATATTTTTCCAGTGTTTTAAAATTTTTTAAAATTTTATTTATTTATTTGTGTGAGGCAACTGGGGTTAAGTGATTTGCCTGGCATCACACAGCTAGTAAGTGTCAAGTGTCTGGTCTGAGACTGGATTTGAACTCAGGTCCTCCTGACTCCAGGGCCAGTGCTCTATCCACTGCGCCATCTAGCTGACCCTGAGTGGTTTTTTAAAAATAGAAATAGGAATTGTATATTGCCAAGACAGATTGTTTTTTCTGTTTCTGTTAAGATATCATGTCCATATTGTATCACAGAAGGGATTTGGTAGGATTCTTTCCTCTCCTATTTTTGCAAAAAGTTTAATAACATTGGAATTGTTTTTTTTGAATGTTTGATAGAATTCAATTATAAAACCATTTGGCTTCGGAGATTCTTTGGAAATTCATTTGTCTTGTTCATTTTATTTTTCTGAGATTGGTTATTTAAACTTTCTATTTCTTGTTCTATTAACCTGGATAGTTTATATTTTTGTGTATAATCTCTTTCATTTTTCATTTTTGTTAGTGGAAAACTGGGCAAAATAGTTTCTAATAATTTCCTTTATTTCTTCTATATTTTTGTGAATCCTTTTTCATTTTTGATATTGGAAATCTATTTTCTTCTATCTCTCTCTCTCTCTTTTTTTTTTTTTGGTGAGGCAATTGGGGTTAAGTGACTTGTCCAGTATCACATAGCTAGTAAGTGTCAAGTGTCTGAGGCTGGATTTGCACTCAGATCCTCCTGACTCCAAGGCTGGAGCTCTATCCACTGCCATCTAGCTGCCTCATTTTCTTCTCTTTTTAAAATAAAGACAGATTATCTAATGGTTCTTCTACTTTATTAATTTCTAAAGTTCTTAATTTTATTTATTAATTCTTATTTTCTTTAGTCTCATCCTTGGTTGAATTTTGTTAATCTTATCTTTGATTTTCAGAGTTTTCATTTAGTATTTATTTGGGAGTTTGTTTTCTTCTATTCTTTCTATCTTTTAATTATTTGGTAGTATTTCTTGTTGTTTCATGGAGTCATTCAGTTCTGTTTACTCTTCTAATTTATACGGAGTAAGTTTCTTGAGTAAGATTTTATACCCTTTGTCCCCTTTCAGTTCTTTTTTCCAGAGTTCTTATTTAACAGAATTTTATTTTAAAAACCACATTTCATTTCTTTCTGGCACTCTATTCCTGTGATTGAGTCATTTTTTTCTCTCTGTGAGGCTCTGCTTTTAATTGTTTTGAAGTTACCTTCTTGTTCTTGATTTACTCTTGGGCCATAATATTTCTTCATAGTTTCTGTTTACTCATATCTCCAGACTCAATCTTTGATTTGGGGTTTTGTGCCATGGACAGGATTCATCTCCTCCCACACTCTTGTATGGGATGGTCAGACTCTGACTGATCTTTATCATGATTTCCTAACCTCTTTCTATTGACTTCCATCTCCCTTGATGTGTCTGCTCTCAGAGTACTGGCAGGTTTCTGGCTCTTCTGGATTGTCTGGGCTCAGAGCCCTATATCCTTCTGGGTCCTCTAGTCCCTGAGATCTGAGTGCTATAGACTGCCAACCTTTCTTGGGCTTGTTAGAACCCTTCCAGGGCATGGCCTCATATCCAATGGCAAAACATTCAAAGCATTATTGTATTTTGTACCATCTAGAGCTTTCCCTAGAGCTTAAATAATGAATAGTATATCTGAAGAGAAATTAGAAGAATAACATAACTGGATGACTCTATGAAACAAGAAATGTTACCAAAAAATCAAAAGATAGTAGAAGAAAATATAAACTTCCAAATCAATAGTAAAATGAAAAATTTGAAAATCAAGGATAAGATTAGCAAAACTCAACCAAAGATGAGATTAAGAAAAAAGAATAAAGAAAATTAGGAACTTAAAAAATTAATAAAATAAACCATTAGATAGTCTTTTTTTTAAAAGAGAGAAAACAAATTTGTCATATCAAAAATGAAAAAAGCTCTGGCTTTTTCACTCTAGCTTTCTTGTATCCCGAGTAAAGAGGCATCAGGGGCCACTTCTGATATGAATACTAGAAGGCTTCTAGCTTATTTATCTGAACTTAGATTGGCTTTCTGGTGGGACTGCTTTCCCAGGGCCTGTGTTTTTGTGCAGTTCTGGACTCAGTGAAGCGTTTACTGTAGTTTCTCTTCAAATGCAATGATCATTATTTATGCTAGTGTTTTTTTATTTTATTAAAAAATTTATCTTGAGCTTAAACACTAAAAAGAACATTTCCATATCCATAGAAGAGGATTGTAGATGAAATAGTGAATCTTTATTTTATGCCACTAGCTCTAAAAGTATGTACATGTATACAGTCAATCTTCAACTTACACAGTTGGAGAAAATGGTGTGAAAATAAAAAAAAGTGCATGTTAATACATTGCACCCTTAGGAAATACATGGTTAGGTTTCCTGTGACCATCAAAAATTGTAATCTTTTGCTAGAGAATGCTGAAAATACACCTTTATGCATACAATTCTTTATAGCAAAAATTCTTATAAAATGCACTTTTCCTAACACAGTAATCATGGAATAACATATAAAATGCAGTACACAACATAAAATTGGTAACATGCAAAACATTTTTTTCACTAGTAATTCTCTGGAATTCTGTGAACTTTTGCGCTAATATCTCAAAAAAAATTTGGTTTCAGACAATATTCACTTTTCATAACATTTGAAATCTGTAGTACCATAAATATTGTACAGCAAATAAAATTCTTAAAACTAAAAATTTTTTAACCTAAATCTGATCTTCCACCATGCCAGATGGTGGTGTGGGGGCATTGTACCATGTTGCTGTAAACCTCTCTACCTTGGCTGCTCTCGCCAAGAGAGAGGTTGCCGAGACTTCAGTCACTGTTGTTGGGAGACACAGAGCCTTCCAAAGTCTCAATATCACCTCTGACATTCTGTCCTTCATGGCTGGTGGATGGTGTTGGAGATCATGAAGGATACACCATTTTGAAATAATCCATCCGCAACATTTGCTTCGAGCACTGTTTGAGATCTTTAAGAGTCTCCAGGCCAATAACAGCTGCAGACATTTGGACATGAAGTTTATTCGACACCTTTATTTTCTCACTGAATCATATCACTGACTTGGCACACTGGGGCTTAGAGCCCAAAGGATTTGCACCCAGATTTGGGGGCATAATTGCAACACAAAACTTGAGTTTTAAAGGTTAACAATGAAAATATTCATTGAATGCAAAGGCAGCTCTTTCCTCTACAAATGGTGGGGTGAACAAGACCAGTAAAGTGCCTAGTAGGATGTCAGCTGCTCCAAAAACTTGCTCTCACTGAAATTCTCATTTTTTTTCTCTATTGCACGTAGTCTCAAATGTACACAGCTGCTAATGTGAAAGTGAAAATGAGGTTACAAATAAAATCATTTGAATCTATGAAGTCAAGAAAGTTAAATATATAAATATGAAGATTTAATGTGTGTGTATATATATATATTTCCACATATTACTTTTGAAACTGTCCTGCTTATCTTGGGCTTCCTTCT
The DNA here is from genome assembly GCF_900497805.2 of Vombatus ursinus. Classification (NCBI taxonomy): domain Eukaryota; kingdom Metazoa; phylum Chordata; class Mammalia; order Diprotodontia; family Vombatidae; genus Vombatus; species Vombatus ursinus. The sequence goes on from NW_020952487.1 coordinate 794,365, forward strand.
GAAGTTCCTTCTGTGCTCTAAAAAAGATTATGATGGGTTTTTTCTCCCCCATCACTATTGCTATCCATCCCTAATCATCTGCACCCCCCCATTAAAAACCGAGAAAAAGCAAAAAAAAAAGTCTTGTAATAAATACACAGTCAAGGAAAATGAATTCACATAGTGGCCTAGTTGCCATGTCCAAAAATGTGTCTCTTTCAGCACCTTGAGTCCTTAACTTCTTTGCCAAGAAATAAGTTTATCATAGGGTATCTGGAGACATGGTTGGTCAGTACATTTATAAGAGTTCTGAAGTTTTTCCAAGTTTTTTTCCCCTTTCTCTTTCTTCCTTCTCCTTCCCCTTCTCCCTCCTCTTTCCCTTTCTCTTTCCCTCCCCTTTCCACTTCCCCTCCCCCTCCTTACCCTATAAACTTTGTTAAATTTTATTTTCATATTTATAATTATATTATTTTAATATATTTAGTATATATAAATATAAATGCCATATATAAAACACATAAACACACACATATATGTATATATGTTTTCTCCCCTGTTATAATGTAAGCTCCTTGAGGTAGGAACTGAGTCACTTTTGTCTTTGTATTTCCATTGATTTATTGATTGATGGAGAATGCAACTGGTGAGTAGATCTGGCCACGCTCACATCTGTAGGGATCAGGAAGGACTTGATGCAGAAGGTGATAGTTGATCTGAGTCTTGAAGGAAGGTAGGGATAATGAGGTGGAGGTGAGCGATGCGTTCCAGGCATGGGGGAGAACTAGTATAAGGCCACATAGATGGGTGATGGAGGAACAGTGAGGAGGTCAGTTTGGCGGGAAGGTGAGTAATGTTCTTTATGTTAGAGAGACTCAGAGGCTGAAGGAGGAATAAGATGAGTAGCTGGCATTTGTTTAGTGTTCTAAAGTTTGCAAATTGCATTACATAAATTAACTTATTGGAATCTCACAACAATTCTCTGAAGTAGGTAGTATAGGTAGTATAGCCTCGTTTCACATCCTGAGGCTCAGAGAGATTAATCAGTTAATCATCAAGTATTTATCAAGCACCTTACTATATCCCAGGCCCTGTGCTAAGTCTGAGGTTGTAAATACAGCAGAGAGATATCCCTGCTCTTGAAGAGTTTAATTCCATTTGGGGAATACAACATGTCCATAGAGAAGTAAATACAAGGTCTATAGTGAAATAATTAATTCAAAAAATTACTAGAAATCCACAATTAAAGAGGTGAGGGAAAAAACATTTTCTTCTTTAAGCACCATGATTCAAGTCTCAAGCTCTCCCAAGCAGGTATAAGAGTCAGAGGAGTCCTTCTGAGAGGAGGGGGTTTGAGTGTTAGGGATATATTTTAGCTCAAAGGCATTTCACCAGCCTCAATAGTTCCATCCCTCCTAGCTTCAGTTGAATGGTTGGGTGATGCAATAGAGAGAGTGTTGGACTTGGAGTCAGGTGGACCTGAAGATACATCCTGCCTCATATACTTTCTGACAGTGTGACTTTGGGCAAAACAGTCTCTCAGCCTCAGTTTCCTCAACTGAAAAATGAGGTGGTTGGATTTGATGACCTCTCAGGTATTTTCCATCTCTAAGTCTATGATCTTAAGATCCCTCAGAGACTAGGGATACTGTTATTGTGTGTTTAGGAGGGAATGGAATCTTGGGCAGTTACAATTTAATTGACATTTGTGAAGAGTCCTTGGAAAGGTTGGCAGTTTAACTGAGATGGCAAGAGAGAAACTGAGCATGGAGAGAAGACCTGAGACCTTCTTTCCTGAGAGAATAAGTTATCTCTTGTCTTTCAAAGAAACATTTTTGAGAAAAGACTTTATTGGCCATTCTGAGAGGGCTGGAATGGTGCTTTTATGATCTGTGGAATAGTCATCAGTTTTTGCTGATGGTTAGAGGTGACCCAGGCTATGAGCTTTCTTACTGTGATACATTGTTGAAGTATTTCAATGTCTTTGTATTGTTCCTTTTACTGTTAATAAATTGCAATTATCAGTAGTGTTACTGTTTGTTAAAGTTTATTAAAGCTTATAAGATTAGGGGATTTGTTGTAGAGGAGCAAATGCTTATTGGAAAAGAGGTTTCTCTGGATTATTTACTGTTTAATAAACTGGGGGTGGTGCTCAGAGCTAATTAATTTGTGAGAGTTATTGACCATTATTTGGTCTTTGTCATTATTTAGTTTTGTTCAAATTTAATTTCCATTAATCTGTGAGGAAATATGAAAACATAACTCTTAATTGCATCTGAACCCAGGATGAGAATTAGTAAGGAACATGAGCCAGTAGCAGTTAACGAGAGGAGTAACTGCCCCAACAATTTTTTTTTTTTACCAAATAATGAATTCTTGTCCCCAAAACTTAAGTCTTTACACTTGTCAAACACAAGATTACTATGATCATTGGTGGCCACAAATTGTACGTCTGCTTTGCACATCCTTTCTATTTCTTAGCCAGTACCAGATAGTTTTGATAATCACTACCTTATAATATAGTTTAAGATTGAGTACTGCTAGACCTCCTTCCTTTATGTTTTTTTCATTAGTTCCTTTGATATTTTGACCTTTTGTTCTTCCAAATGACTTTTGTTATTTTTTCTAATTTGGTGGGTGAACGTGGACATATACTAGACATGATTCCAGATGACCTGATACTTCAGGTTTAGAATTAAAATGAAATAAGACACTCATATACCACCTAACAGTTAATGAAAGGAGGTTTAGTTAGCCTGATTATGGAAAGGATAGGTAACTAGGATATAGCATTAATTTAGTTGAGAACAGCTTCCCTGCCTGTTTGTTGGCTATACTAGTTTGAGTCCCAAACCTGAGGGAAGAGAGCAAGGCCTGCCTCCTTATGAGTTGGCTTTTGTACCAAGGCCACTTGAAAGCTCTATCAGTGGCCTAAGTCTTAGCCCACTGGGCCAATTAAATCTTGAGGATGGTTTCAACACCCTTTAAGAAATATCCAAATTAGAAAAATACAGTGATTTGCAGTGAGAAGGAGAGAAGCTAGTAACTGGAGGAATCAGGAAAAGCCTTTTCTAGGAGGTGATATCTGAGTTGATCCTGGAAGGGACTTAGGGGTTCCAAGAAGTAGAAGTAAGGAGGGACATCATTCTAGACACAGGGAATGGACTCTACAAAGGCCATGATGTGGGAAATGGAAAGTTGTATATAGTGAACAGTAAGTGGGCCAAGTGCAGCTTGGGGTAAGTATGTAATCATTCTGGAAAAGTACACTGGAGCCTGAGTGTAAAAGGATTGCAATACCAAAAAGAGGAGCTTGTATTTTAGCCAAAAGGCATGGGGGAATCACTTAAACTTCTTCAACGGATGAATGCCATGCTTAGACCTGCACTTTAGGAATATGAGTGTGGCAACTCCATGTAGAAAGGATTGGAGAGGGGAGAGACTTGATCTAGAAGACTATTGTGACAGTCTAGGTTAAACATGATTAGTATCTGGACTAGGATGGTTGTGGTAGGAGGAGAGAGAAGAGGATGGTTAGGACAGATTTGGAGGCAGTGCAGTTGAGAAGACTTGGTAACTGATTGGTGGTGGAAAGTGAGTTTGAAGAGTTGAGGTTAACTCAGGCAGTCAGGTGACTCAAGGGATGGTGGTTTTTTTTTTTTGTGTGAGGCAATTGGGGTTAAGTGACTTGCCTAGAGTCACACAGCTGGTAAGTGTTATGTGTCTGAGGTCACATTTGAACTCAGGTCCTCCTGACTCCAGGGCCTGTGCTCTATCTACTGCACCACCTAGCTGCCCCAATGGTGATCTTTTCTACACAAATGGGAAGTAAGGAGGAAAGGTAGGTTTAGGAGAAAAGATAAGAGTTCTATTTTAGACATATTGAATTTGGACATATTGAATATCTATGGAATGTCTATATTAATTACAAATTAATGAACTACAAAAGACATATGAAATAAGGCTCCATCTGCATTGAGAGAAAGAACTGATAAATAGAAATATTTATAGAATGGTTTTACACATATATATGTGTTTGTGTGTTTGTCTAATGGTAGCCATCTCTAGGGTTAGGGGGAGGAGAGAAAAAAGAAAGTTACATGATAACTTTATTATATATATATATATATGTATGAAAGCAAGTTGTGCATAGTGGATTTACAGTTTCATGTACAATCATCTTCTTTCTTTTCTACTATGTTGTAGAAATACTTGTTTTATTTCTTAAGTTCAGAATAAAATAAATAAAAAAGGAATATCTATGGAATATCTAGGAGATGTCCAATAAGCAGTTATATGTAAAAGACTAAACTTCAGAAGAAACTTTATTACATAGCTAGTTAAGTGTCTGTGATGAGAGCTCTCAGGGTTTCCCATACTTTCCTCTCCTAGCTCACCCTCACAACAGGGATTAGGCCATGCTTTCCCCCTCCCACCACATGGAGTAGTTTCTTTCAAAAGGCAGCATAACTGTCCCCAGGACCTCATTGGCCCTTGCCTCCCTGACAGAATTTCCTGACATAGGTTAGGCAGAACCTCTAACTGTACTGATGTGTTTCCCGGTCACCTTAGGGCACAATATTCCAGCCCACATGGAGTTTGGGCCCCCTTCAACTTTATAGATTTCTGAAGACAATGTGAGTTACCACACCTTGCCTTACTGACTAAACACATTTCCATTTGGAGTGGGGGCGAGGTTGCCTTCTACAAACTCAGTCCCACCATATCCTTGTTGCATATCTGTGCTATGTTAAGACTAAGTAAACCTTTTGTTAACTGTTAAATGACTTATGAATGCTTTATTTGTTTCACCCCAGATTGAACCTGAAAAACAGGGTTCAGTGTCAGGCTTGCTCCTTGCAGTGTCAGAGGCAGGATTTAAACTCAGTTCTTTCTGATGCCAAATTCAGAATTCTATACACAATGACTTGATACCTCTCATCAACATCTTTGGATCCATGTTGATCTTAAGGCCCCTTTCCAGTGTCTTCTACTTTGACCCTGGACGGAGAGTTATGAGGACAAACGAGACAGAGAGACTAGAAAAGAGAGTGTGTGCTGTTGATGGGTCTATTTGTGCTGGAATTGGGGTATTTGGCATCTTATCTCTTTTTTTTTTTTTTTTTTTTGCTTGGCACCTCTGTACAAAGGGGGAATATCTTCCCCCATTTATTCCAGGCCGTGCTCTCTTCTTCTCTGCCTCTGTTTCAGGTCAGCTGTTTATACTGCATCCAGCTGTTCCCACATCACACGGATGATCACCCTTCTCTGCTAATTAACACCAGCCCTGTTAATGATTAGGTGGAATGGTTTTGACATAGGTAGAATGGAAAATTTCCTAGCCAAAGGACAGGCTGGTAGAGGACCTCAGAAGTGGCTTTCCTGGATACCAACATGTTGTAGACAGGCTGGAAGGGTGAGTCCCTGGTTGCACTCTAGGGGCAGCTCAGTAGGAGAGCTGGGGAAGTGGGAAGTCATTTGACACAGTCCTCCTGAGAGCTTAGCAGAGGGCACAATGAACCCTGCAATGAGAGTATAGCTTCAGTAGGAGGGAGGAGAGCCTTCCTTTTCCACTGATAGGATGGTGATATAGTAGGTTCTCTTCCCCATAACCCCAGATTATGTGTATCTTGGGGGAAGGGAAGTGACCCTAGACTATTTTGGAGTTTGGGAAGAAGGTAATAATAATAATAATAATAAATAATAATTTTGTTTAGTCATTTTCAGTTTGTCCAACTCTTTGTGACCCTTTTTTGGAGTTTCCTTGGCAAAGAGACTAGAGTGGTTTGCCATGTCCTTCTCCAGCTCATTTTACAGATGAGGAAACTGAGGCAAAAACAGGGTTAGGTGACTTGCCCAGGGTCACACACCTAGAAATGTCTGAGGCTGAATTTGAACCCAGATATTCTTGATTCTAGGCCTGGCACTCTATCCACTGTGCCACCTAGCTGCCTGATAATAATAATAATGATAACTAGTTATTAATAATGATAGTTACAATAGTACTTTATGATTTTCAATGCATTTTACATAGTTATTTGATCTTTACAACAGCCTATTATTTTTATCTCTTTTTATTATTATCCTTATTTTACAGTTGAGGAAACTGAGGCAGATTAAGTGACTTGCCCAGGGTTATATAGCTAATAAGTATCTGAGGCGGCATTTGAACTTAGCTTTTGCTGACTCCAGGTCTAAACACCCTATCTACTTCATCATCTAGCAGTTTCATGCCATTAGCTGCCCCATTCCATATCCCCAGCGAGATGGGAGGTCTGGAAGAGGCTGAACAACTTGGAGAGAGGCTGTGGGAGGGTGGGTCAGAGAGGATGTTGTTGTGGAAGAAGAGAAGGCCAAGAGTAGAAGGAACCCTAGTCTGGGCACTCTGAAAAGGGTCTCTTGATAAAAGGGATTGCCCCCTCCCCACCCCCACCCCCATCATCCCCACAAGGGCAGAGATGGATGACCTAGAACAGGGGTGGGGAACCTGCAACCTCAAGGCCACATGTGACTCTCCAGGTCTTCAATTGCGGCCCTTTGACTGAATCCACCTGAATCCTTAATGAAAGGATTTGTTCTGTGAAGTTTGGATTGACTGAATCCAACTGAATCCCTAATAAAAGGATTTGTTCTGTGAAATTTGGACTCAGTCAAAGGGCCGCACTTGAAGACTTAGAGGGCCACATGTGGCCTTGAGGCTGCAGGTTCCCCACCTCTGGCCTAGAACTATGGTAGGAGAGAAGGAAGTTAAACATCAGCAACGATAAACCAAAAAAGGGAAAGGGCTTCTGGTGCACCAGACTGGCTTGAAGCAAAGAATAACCACCAGAGGGCAGCAGAACCTTGCTTTAAGGAAATTCCACTTTCTTAGTACAGCCTGCAGAGTGTGAAGCCACCCTTTCATCATTCAGAGACTAGATCTGCCCTCCCTATCCTCTCCTAGGGAATTCCCAGATTTTTGGCTCCCTTGGCTTCTTGTTCCCCAACACCCCTCCCTCCCAAATACTGGGACTTCCCCAGGAAGGTCACAGAGATCCTTTAAAACTAGCCCTTTCCTCCAAACTCCAATTGGTGAGGAAGGCTAAGGTCACATAGGGTAATTGTGCGAAAGTCCTATTTCTTTTTTTATTTTTATATTAATTTATTTTGATTTATCAATAATCACTTCCATATGCTTTTGAGTTTAAAATTTTTCTTCCCCTTCCTTCCCACCACCCTCCCCAAGATGGTGCACAATCTGTTATAGGCTATACATTTACATTCCTACTAAACATATTTTCACATTAGTGATGTTGTAAGCAAAAATTACAATCAATAGGAGGAACCATCAGAAAGAGGAAACAAAACCACAGAAGAGAAAAAAATAGCAATTCAACTTCCATGGTTCTTTCTTTGGATGTGGATAGCATTTTCCATCACAAGGCTTCTGGAGATGTCTTAGATCCTTGCATTGCTAGGAAGGGTTAAGTTTATCAATAGTAGTCATCACACAACGAGGCTATTATTGTGTACAACGTTCTCTTGGTTATGCTCACTTCACTCAGCATCAGACCATACAAGTCTTTCCAGGTTTTTCTGAAGTCAGCCTGTTCATTACTTCTTACAGCACAATAGTATTCCATCACATTCATATGCCACAACTTGCTCAGCCATTTCCCAATTGATGGGTGAAAGCCCTATTTCTTGAGGCTTCATTATTGGCACCCCCCACCTCTTGTGGGGGAAAGGGACTTAGATCAGATCAATATAGAAAGTACTTCCCCAAACCTCTAGCATTGCTAGTAAAGGGAAAGGGAAGAATATCTGAAAGTGAAGGAGAAAAAGTGTATTTGTATGTGGTGAAGTGCAGAGGCCTCAGACTTCTTAAAGGAACAGATTTAATCCTGGAGAAGGGAGCTGGGAAAGGAGACTGGAGAGGCATAGCTGATGACAGGGTCCAGGGGTGTGCTGCAGCCAGCTCTACCAGAGAGCTGATTGTTAAAATTTTCATTGTGACCATTTCCATCTCAAAAATTGGCAAATGCTACAAACCAGGGGTTTATTTAATATTTTATAGATTGTCTAGACTTAAGAAAGTGAGGGAGAAAATGATGTTAATGCAGATTAGGCTTAAAAGTGTACTGTTGTACTTTTTTGGGGGGGGAGGAATAAGTGGTAAAGCTGGTTGTTAAACATTTACCAGCACACCCGTGGATTGTCACAGTCCTTGGCATACTTTTTCAATTTTTTTAGACCCTTGCCCCTCTCTCCTCCAGTCCCCTTTTTATTAAATGGCCAAAGATTCAAAGTAAATCTAGTATTCTAGAGGGCAGTGGTATTGGGGTGACACAGAGGGAGCTGAACGTTGGTCCCACATTCATTCTAGTTACTGGAAGAACCTCCAGCCCCAAGCCTCTACAGAAGTTGTTCTAGCTCCCTTGCTTCCATATGGCTTCTGCCTTGAACCACTATTTCAATACTTGACCCTAACATTGAGCTGAGGGAGGAAAGTTCCACAGCTCATTCTAGCATCTCCCAAACCAAACGAATTAAGGAGTAGGTAGCTTAAATTCAGTGTCTTGTAGAGAAAAGTCATTGATTCCTGCTCAGTCATCAGGGACATCTTCCCTTAGATAATAATCCTAGAGAGACAGATGGATGGAAGGTGGGAAAAAGGGAACCAAATTCCTACTCAATCCATTTTTATCATAGTCATATGAAACACCAGTCCCTTTCTGAACCCTATGTTTTTCTTTCCTGTTTATCTTACCAGGAATTTTTGCTTTAGCTGAAGTTATATCAGGAAGAATAAGGATGAGAAACATAGAAGAACTTCCCATCTAAGTTGGGAGATATTAATGTTTGGTGGATTATTCTCAAGCAGATGGTAGGAGAAGTGGAATCTTGGTTCCTTGAGGAGGGGAAGAGGAACTCATCTTCTTTCTTATTAAGTAGCCTTGCCCCAAATGTGTACTCTATTCTGGGCCAGGGTAAGGGGTTCCGTTCCTCTCCCCTCCCCTCCCCTCCTCCCCTCCCCTCCCCTCCCCTCTCCTCCCCTCTCCTCCACTCTCCTCTCCTCTTACATGGCAGCTATGTGGAGAATGAGTTGAAGAGGAGAGAGATTAGAATGGAACATTGCTTAGGAGGCTATTGCAATAGTCCAGATAAGAAGTGATAAAGGCCTGAACTGTGGTGGTAGCAGAGAGAAGGATATAAGACGAAAAAGATGTTGCAGAAGCAGAATCTATAGGATTTGGCGACTGATTGGTTAAGGAGGGGCAGGGTTGCAGGCCACATCTGATTCAGGTCAGTCTGGTGCTTCACGCTTAGGATCAGAATGAAATGAGTCACTCATAGTCCATCTAACAGTTAGCAAGAGGAGGTTTACTTAGCCATAGTATGGAAAAGATACTTAGCAAGGATCCAACATTGGCTTACAGCCACCCTCATCTCCATATGGAAATACATCAGGTCAGCGAGGCAGATGGAGTGTGGTGACTCACTGCAGTGGCACACTTATTCTCAGCAGCTGGAGCAGGGGGATTCAACTAGGTAAGCTGAGGCTGGTGCCCCTCCTTGCCTTTTCTGTTTTTTCTTTCCTGATATTTGGTAAGGAATATCTATTCTGAGGTGAATGTTTTCAGACTTCAGTTTGAGACATCCAAAGCTCCTGGGTCTTTTTGGTTGGAGCTAAATGGTGGCAAAGGGAGGTGTCCTGGCAACTGCTCCAGACCTCTTGAAGAGGACAGCCACCAACCAGAGGATGGGGCCAAGTCTGGCCATTTAACCAGCAGACGTGGACTGAGTTGTTAGGTTAGTGCAAAGCCTCAGTTAGTTGTAAAATGCCTAATAGGCATTCCAATAAATTGCTTTCTGATTACATGGTATTAAGGATCTACCCACTGGCCTGGTATTAGTACTGCTACTTCTTTAGTCTTATAGTCTTGTATGCTTGTGAGAGTACACAGGAAATAAATACCCATCCCATACCTAATTCATATTGTACATTGAGTTCCTTTTTAATCCTTCCTTTTAGGGAAACCCTAGACATAATCCTAAACCTAAGCCTTAAATAATTTGCACTCTCCTCCCCCTGAGAGCCAGGGTAGGAGTTTAAGCAGCTCAACAATGTGACAAAAAAAAAAAAAAACCCTAACTCCTCTCATTAGAAGCTAGTTTCCCCTCACTTTCCAACTGAATCAAGTCCAAACCGCTGGTCCAAACTACTAGGTCCAGAAAAGAGGGGCTTCTTAGGCAGAGAGTACAGCTTCCCAGACTCTGTGTGTTCCCATCAGGAACTTTTAAGATAAGACTTACCTTTTGGACTTTGTTTTGTCTTTGATTTTTTTTTTTTTTCATCTGTACTAAACTACTCCCTTCAGTGCTGGCTTTGCTAGCCTTCTCAAATTCCTAAAGTCAGAGCTGTGCAGTAATGGCTCTAAAGCCATTTAAATGGTAGGAGGTCTTCTAGAAGACCTTTAGGATCTTGCCTCAAAGAGTGAAGAGTAATGTGAGCAATATCTGCCATGTGGTCTAGGTTAGCATTTTTTTTTTTTTTGTTTTCTCTGAAAGGTCAGGAAATTGTATACAACTAGATTGGTCTAGAGGACTAAGGTTTGAACTATTGACACAGCTTCCTAGTCACCTCTGTGCCCTCAAGGAATGCCCCTCAGATTTTGTGGATGTCATGAAGGTCGCAGCAAAGATGGTGCCACCTCTGACATACTCACTGATCCTCATCATGGGTCAGGGTAACTTGTAGTAAAGGTGGTAAGAGGTCATAATCCTCTTGCATTCAGCCTGACTGGGATCTGAGTTGATATTGAGACTGTCCCTGTACCACCAACCACTTAATGTTCCCTGGCCCACCAGTTAAAGCCTTTTCCTTTCTGGAAGGGGTACCAGCAAGGGGATGGTACCAAATACTTTCTTCATTAGAGGCCTCTGCTGAAGGGCATCTCCTTTCTTTCACAGTGGCTTGGTAGGGATTGTCCTTCACCTTCATTCAGAGTCTCAGAATTGCTACCAAGTTGGCTAAAAGTTCCCATTTCTTCCAGTTCAATCCACAATCACCATGTGTAGCATCTCTTCCAGGTTCACTCTCTCAAATCCTACTAGGACTTGAGGTCAGGTTCGGTCCCCAGAGATCAGCTCAGCCTGTTCTGGGCTCTCCTTGAAAGATACTGACTTGTAGGTGATGCAGTAAATGAGGTCTTCAGAATACCCAGGTATGGGTTCTCCAGAATTCAAAGAGTCCAATAAACCTCTGGCTTACTATTTTATTTTCAGGTTCACATTCATTCCCTGTGATCTCCCCCCCTTTCCCCCAACCCCCTTCCCGAGAAAGTGACAAAAACAAAACTCTTTACAAAAACACGTAGTCAAGCAAAATCCTATATTAGCAATGTTTTTTTAAAGTCTCAATCTCTATTCTGAGTTCTTATGGTTTATTTCCCAATCCTTTCCCTCATATGGGCCACCATCCAAACTTGGGTCTTTGCCACTGTGGCTTCATTTGTTCTGGTTAACATTATGGCTTCTATCTAGTGGTAGATATCACTATCTCCAGGAAAGTGAATCTCTGCCTATTAAGTGGTGTTAAACCATTTTTAAAAATCAATTTTATTTTATTTTCAGGTCTGCATTTTCTCCCTTCAACCTTCTCCTCTTCCCACTGAGAAATCAAGAAAAATAAGACCCCCATTGTAAACATGTACAGTTAAACAAAACAAATTCTCTCATTGATCATGTCCAAAACACCCACTCTCTCTCTCTCTCTCTTATTCAACTTAAATCTAGAGGCCAAACTGAACCAGTGGATGCAAATGATACAAATATCTTGGTCTTCTCCAGGTGTGACATAATGAGCATAAGGCCATCAAAGATAAAGTTGAGATTGTATGTTAGGAGATTATCTGGGGGCAGCTAGGTGGTGCAGTGGATAAAGCACCAACCCTGGAGTCAGGAGGACCTGAGTTCAAGTACAGCCTCAGACACTTGACACTAGCTGTCAAGTCACTGGGCAAGTCACTTAACCCCAATTTCCTCACAAAACAAAACAAAAAAACAACCCCCCACAGAAGATTATCTGGCATCTGAAAGCCAACTCTTACCTCTCACCTGTGGCTCTAAGAAGCTGTAGCATGTGCAGTGGCCACACCCTGGTAAACCGTCTTGGCAGGTGGACTAAACCAGGTGGAGGGTAACCAACCAATGGACCTCAAACCCATTGGTGAGTTAGTGGGGTGTGTACCTCAAGCATATGAAGACTTCCCTAGAAGAATGAGTAGATGAGAACAGTTTGTTCCAATGGCCACGTGCAGGAGTGTGCAGGGGAACAATGGAAACTGTGTGACACATTCCTGGAGGCTTAGAAAATTTAGCATCTAATGTATTTCCAAAATGATATAGGTGGCTAAGAATTGTACATCAGACGCCTGCTCACCTTTTTAAGGGCGGCTGGGTTGTGTGGTGGGTAGAGTGCCGGATCCAGAGTTAGGAAGGTCTGAGTTCAAATTAGTAAGACCTTCAGTCACTTACTAGCTGTGTGATCCTGGTCAAGTCATTTTAAATTTCCTCTCTTTAAATAATAGCACCTCCCTTCCAGCGTTGTTGTGAGGTAATATTTGTAATGAAGTTTGCAAATCTTAAAGTGCTATATAAATGCTGTAGTCCTATTATTATAATCTTTAACTTTTGTTGTTGTTGTTGAGTCCTTGTGGCCTGAAGATCTGAGTTCAAATCTGACCTCAGACGTACTAGTTGTGTGACCTTGGGCGAATCACTTAACTCTGCCTCAGTTTCCTCATCTGTAAAATGAGCTGGAGAAGGAAATGACAAATCATTCCTGCGTCTTTGCCAAGAAAACCCCAAATGAAGTCATGAAGGGTCAGATATGATGAAGTGGCTGAACAGCATCATCTAGAGGGTGGTAGCTGAAGCCATAAAGTGATGATTGTCCCAAGCAGAGCCTTGGAGTGGGGGTGGAGGGTGGGATAGGAGGAGGAGGAGCCAGGTGAACAAAGATCAGACAAATAGCAATAGGGACAGAGGACAGCAGAGTCCTTGGTAGAAGGTAAGGTATCCAGAAACAAGGAGTGGTCAGCAGTGTTGAATGCTTAAGAGAGGTCAAGAAGAGGGAACTGAAAAGAGGGCTGGGAGTTGATGGTAAGGGCACCTTCTGGGGATCTTGGAGAGAGTGGTTTCAGCAGAGTGTTGAGGCAGAAGCCAGATTATAAAGGTTTGAGGGATGAGTGGCAATGACAAAGTGGAGGCAGGGAATGTCGTTTACTTTTTCCTAAGAGTTTTCCAGAGAAAGATGGGATTATTGTTTGAAGGGATAGAGAGGTTATAGAAAGATTTGGAGACCCTAACACTTTTGTAGGCCAAGATATTGGATCCAGGAAAGAAGGACAAAATGAAAATGCCTAAGAATAATACAGTGATTTAGAATGGTCCCTGGAGGGTTATGAAGAGGCCTTCCTCTGCCCCCCAACAAAGAGACAAAACACTGAGTCTGGGATGCAGTGTTTAATCAGGATATCTCGTCAGGTATTTGGAGAAATCCCAGTAGGATGGGGCTTTAGGGACTGGAGGGCCCTGCCCCAGGTGCTGGATCCTTGCATGACAGCCCCACAATCGCCATATTAAGATCTCAAAGAAAAATAGTTTTTCATCTTGTTCTTGATCTTGGTCAGCATTAGGTCTATCTCTTCTCCAACTTTGAGGCCCAGCTTGGCAAGTCTTCCTTCTGTGGTGACTGCAGGGACTGGGGATGGAGCAAGAGGGCAGAAGAGTGGGTGGGGGTAGGCAGTGGAATCAGTCAGCCCCATTGCCAATCCCCAACTCAGCACTTGAACTGTGGGACTCCAGTGATCATTTATACCACATTAATTTCAGGTTGAACTTGAAAGAAATTCCCCATGATGTCCCTCCCCCACCCATGTACCTTCAGCCTCTGCCTTCTCTTCCCCTAATGTCCCCCCTTTCTCTAGGGACTGACTCTTTTCCCCTCAAGGCCAGTTACCTCTAGCCCTGTTTCCCACTTTTACCATGTTTGGAGTTCTTGGTATTGGTTTCTGATTGCTCACTGGCTCTTTCCTCATGCTGTACGATTTCATTATTATGGTGTAGGTTCCTCATTGATTCCTTCTCTGGGGACTCAGAGTTGGAGACCTTTTTGTTTAAGAGGACATCTTCAAGGGAGATATCTTCAGGAGAGACTTCCCGCTTAGATGTCCGGACATGCTCATTAGGGACATTTTCAATGAAGTGGTTAGGGTTGTTAGAAGAGTCTAACTGAGCTGGAGGCAGGAAGCAAGACAGAGAAAACCAGTGAGATGAAGTAAAGTTCTCATTTTTCTGCTGGGGTATAGACAGGGAAGAGTAGGAGTATTTCGGATTAGGGAAAGGGGAAGCCCATTGAGGCTTGAATACAAAGTGTGCAATGTGAAAAGCAGACCATGGAAATTTAGTATTGTAGGTTTTAAAGCAAGATGGGTCCTTAAAGATCGTCTAGTCCAGAGGGTCTTAACCTGGGATCGACAGATCCCCAAAGGGTCCATGAACTTGAATGGGAAAAAAATAACATCTTTATTTTAGCAGAATGAATTACCTTTGTAGTCCTATGCATTTAATTCATTCTTTTAAAAACATTATTCCGAGAAGGGGTCTGTAGACTGCCATAGAGGTTCATAACCTCAAAAAGGTTAAGAAATCCTGAGCTAGTCCAACCTTTTCATTTTATACATGAAGAAACTGAAGCCCACAGGAGGGAAGTGATTAATCTAAGTTAGACAACTGGCAAGGGGCAGAGCTGGGTCTTCTGGCCTCAAATTTGGCAGTCTTTCCAGTGTATCATATTGATTATTACTTTGATCAACTCGAGTGAGGAATTTCCAAGTAGGACTTCTGCTTACTTCTAATTTTTCAGAAGAGTTCATATCCCACTGGAAACACCAGCAGCCTGCTCAGATGTGGTTGTGTCCAACTCTTTGTGACCCCATCTGGGATTTTCTTGGCAAAGATGCGGAGTGGTTTGCCATTTCCTTTTCCAGCTCATTCTACAGATGAGCAAACTGAGGCAAATAGAGTTAAATGACTTGGCCAGGG
The DNA here is from genome assembly GCF_900497805.2 of Vombatus ursinus. Taxonomy (NCBI): domain Eukaryota; kingdom Metazoa; phylum Chordata; class Mammalia; order Diprotodontia; family Vombatidae; genus Vombatus; species Vombatus ursinus. Next base: position 809,431 of record NW_020952487.1, read on the forward strand.
TCACACAGTTAATAAGTGTCTGAGACTGGATTTAAACTCAGGAAGATGAGTCTTCCTGACCTCGGGCCCGGTGCTCTATCCCCTGCTCTATCCACCCAGATGACCCTGATGTGGACTAGTAATCAAAAATCAGTTTTAGAATTGCAAGGAACTTTCAGTAGCCGTTTATTTTAACTCATACCTGAAAAGAGGCCCCATAACACCATATTTGTTAAGAGACCATCCAACCTTTGCCAAAGACTTTCAATGACAGAGAACCCACTGCATCCAGGGGCAGCGGCCAGAGGCACTTTTGCACAGCATTCATTGTTATGATTTTTTTTCTCATATCAAGCCTAAAAAATAGCTTTTTTTTCATCTCTTACTTCTAATCTTGCCCCTTGAGGCCAATTAGAACACATCTAATCCTTCTTCCATATATGTGCTTTTCAGTCAATTAATAAGAATTTATTAAGTGCCTACTGTCTACCAAGCACTGTGCAAAGTGTTGGGGTTACAAAAATAGGGCAAAAAAACCCCCAGGATCTTTGATCTCAAAGAGGTCACCTCTTCCCTAGGCTGATCATTTTTTTAGCTGCTCTTTTCCTGGCATTGAATCAAGGACCTTCAGGATTTAGGCTGTCCTCCTCTGGCTGCTTCAAGCTTATCAATGGCCTGCTTAAATTTTTGCAACCAGGACTAAACTTCAGATGTGTCTGGACCAGGGTGGAATACAGAGCTACTATTGCCTCCTTATTCTTGGAAGCTATCTCTTTCTCATGTAACCCAAGATTACATTAGCTATGGACTCACATGGAGCTTTCAGGCCGCTCAAACCCAACATTTTGGTTTTTATTTTCCTAACAATATATTTTTCCAACAAACTGCTGTTTAACTATGCCTGTACTGTTTTATACTTATCAAGTTGACTATTAAATTTCATGTCATTTGGGGCAGCTAGGTGGTGCAGTGGATAGAGCACTGGCCCTAAAGTCAGGAGGACTTGAGTTCAAATCCAGCCTCACACCAAATGCTTGACACTTACTAGCTGTGTGACCCTGGGCAAGTCACTTAACCCCAGTTGGCTAAAAAAAAAATTCATCTCATTAGATTTAGTCTAGAGTTCTAGCCCATTAGCAAGCGTTTTAGGGTAAGTAGGTGGCACAGTGGATAGAGCACCAGACCTGGAATCAGGAAGATTCATCTTCCTAAGTTCAAATGCAGCCTCAGACAGTTACCAGCTGTGTGATTCTGGGCAAGTCACTTAATTATGATTCAGTTTCCTCATCCGTAAAATGAGCTAGAGAAGAAAATGGCAAACCACTCTAGTATCTTTGCCAAGAAAACCCCCAAAGGGGGTCACAAAGAGTCAGACACGACTGAAATGACTGAATAACAACACCACCATGCTTTTTGGATCCTGACTTTGTCATCCAGTGTGTCGTCCATAACCCCCAGCTTTGTGTTCTCTCCAAGGGTGAGCATTTACCTTTGTCAGAGTCATTGGTACCAGTGGTAAACAGCACAGGGCCAAGCGCAGATCCTGGGGGTACTCCACTAGAACCATTCTGCTTAATGCTACTCTTAGACTCTAGCAATCCAACTGGTTCTTCATCTCTGACTGTATAATTTGTCTAGCACACTTCTCCATCTTCCACAAGGATGGCATAATTTGTCAAGCACCCTGCTAAACCATCTCCAGCATTTCATTGATCAGACTCCATCAAACAAAGGGACAAGGTTGGTCTGGCATGACTTGTTTTTCATAAAGTCACACTGCCCCTTTTTGATGAGTTTCCTTTTCTAGTTGTTCACTAACAATCTTTTGAATAATCTAGAATTTTGTCAGAATTGAAGGCAACTTCTCCTTCTTCCTTCTCTAGTTCTACTGATTCCAATGTGGGCCAGGTTTTCAAATGACTTGCCTCATCCCCATGCTTTCACCTAAATCTTCCCCATTCCTATGCAGGCTGCACAGACCACATCATGGGTTTGGGTAATTATGTAGTCACTATAGCTGAAAAGAGTGAAGTTGGCTATCAAGAAGGACTCTTTCCAAAGATGAAATATTTGTCATCTCCTCAAGTAAAAATACATTCCAGGAATATGCCTCCCCCAAAGGAAACCTGGCAAAGGTACAGACTTACACACAATAGCACGTCTTTCTTCTGTATCATTTAGCTCGTTCAAATCTGGGGAAAGAAAACACCATCATCATGAGGGATCCCAAAGCACTTAACTCATAAAATTGCCCCAGGTTGCCTATGTAGGTTTATGGCATCATAAATTTAGAGCTAGAAGGACTATTAGAGTTCATCTAGTCCAACACTCTTATTTTACAGATGAGGAAACTAAGGCCCAGAGAAGTAAAGTGACTCAAGTCACACTGATGATAAAGGATAAAAGTAGGATTTGAATCCAAATCCTGTGACTTCAAATCCAGTCTGTGTTCCTGTTGTACGATATTGGCTCTCCTGTGAAGTCCTTGTTCCCCTTTTACGGTTGGGGCCCCGAGAACTTGGAGTGGGGAGGGGCTCTGCCTGGGCCACCCAGCATTGCTTATGGGAGGGATTCCCAAATTCCCTGTCCTGGCTTTGAGTCTGGTCTGGCCCCATTTCTGCACTAGTCCCAGGAAGCTCCAGGACTGGTCCTCTAGGATCAGCCACTAGAGAAAAAATTCTAGCCCAGTGAAGAGAGATGAATCTCTTGAGGTCGTCTGATCAGGGCCTCTGATCTCTAATAAGGAGGTAGAGAGTCCAGACTCACGGGCAAAGACTGATGATGCACAGGCCATGCAGGCCAGCAGCATTACAAGGAAGAATTTCATGGCGGTGCCTGAGCAAGAGCTGAGTCACCTTTCGGGGAGGAAGCTTCCAGTTGCTGGGGCTGCGCTTGACCTAGGTTTTATAGAAAGTAGAGGTGTGGGGGTTGGGCTTGTATGATGGAGCAGGCTGTGTGAAGGTGAGGCAATTTATGAAGAGACTCAGCTGGAAATAGGGTAAACTTATTCACAATTCTAACCATACCAGTTAATCCCAGGAATCACAGCTTCAAGGAAACTCTTCAGCAGAGAAGGAAGGCTGATGGCCTTCCCCTTGGCCAGGCATGCATAAGAAGGTACCTTTGGCTGTGACCCTGGGCTGTGTTCCCTGGGGGTGCAGTGGGGTGGGGGAGACAAGGAGTAGGGACCTAGGAATGACTAGTGGTCCTTGACCAGTTGGCAAAGGGGGACTAAGATTTCCTTTTGGGGTTTGTTTCAGAAGGTGTTTAGTGGATTCTATCTCCACTTCATCCTCTGATTCTAAAAGATCTGAACAGTTTTTATTTTATGATTTCTTGAAATATAGTGTCCAAGCTTTAAAAAAAAAAAATCATGGTTTTTAGGGAGTCCAGTGATTATTAAAATCTCTCCTTGACCTCTTTTCCAGTTCAGTTGTTTTTGTCTCTCTTTTCTTCTACTTTTTCAGTCTTTTGATTTCTTTTTAATCTTTCTTGCTCTCACATGGAGTCATTGATTTCTGTTTGGTCTATTCTAGTTTTCAAGGAATCAGTTTCTTAGGTGAGGTTTACCATTTCCTTTTCTAAGCTAATTAAGTGTTCCTAATTCTTTCCTCAAGAGCTTTTATTTTATTTTTATCTCTGGCTTTATTTCTTCGAAGAATTCATGTAGTACTTGTGGAAAATCCATTTTTTTTTCTTTTTGAGTCTTAGCTTGCAGTAATTAAGCATTTAGATTTGGAATAATTTTGATACTAGTTGACATTTTCTTTGATGAATTTCTCTCTCTTGTTCCTGAATTGAAGCTTTGTACTAGGACCAAGTTCTGTCCCCAGTGCACTTTTGAGTAGGGTAGTCGGCCCTGCCTGATTACCTGGGCTTTGTTTTTCTTCTTTTTGCTGATTTCCACTTCTTGAGGTTAGCCCCTCTAGATTTTTGAGGTTCAGAGCCCTGAGTCTTCAGGGCTGTCTCTGACATCTCAGATTGTTAGAGTCCTTGGAGGTTTTGGGTTTGGGCTGTCTAGGTCCGAGCATTGTGGCACCAAGATGGCTAGTGCTGCTACCTGGTGCTACTGTCTACTATTGCTTCCCGGGCTTTCTGACTGTGCTAAGACTATCTGACCATCCTGAAGATGTCTCAGGGGAGCCCTCTTCTCTTGCTGCCTCTGGACACAAAGCCTTGCAGGCTACACATGTCTCCTTTCTGGTAGCATTCACTTTGCTGTAGGGGTCCCTTTTCTTATTGTTGCTGGGCTTTTGGTTATTTGTGTAGTTTTGGGGTCGAAGATGCCACTTACTAGTTTCCCATTGGATTTCTTGATCATTATATGGTCTGGTACAAATTGCAGGATTTTGCTGGAGTAGATAGGACACAGTTGGGTAGCCTTCCCAGGAAGGTCTCCTCAGCATAGATGGGGCAGATCCCCATGGGGTCAGGCTCTACTGCTCTGTAGGTTGTAAAGAGTTGAAAGCTGGGGCAGCTAGGTGATGCAGTGGATAGAGCACTGGCCCTGGAGTCAGGAGGACCTGAGTTCAAATCTGGCCTCAGACACATAACACTTTCTAGCTGTGTGACCCTGGGCAAGTCACTTAACCCCATTGCCTAGCCCCCTCCCCCCAAAAAGAGTTGAAAGTTGGTTCTAGACTCTTGGAAGAGCCACAGGAGGAGATGAGGATGATGGAATCTAGAGAAGAGAGGGCAGGGATACTTGTAGTGGATTGGGGGATGAGAGAAACTGCCATTTGTCATTTCCTTCAAGGTGAGAAGACCTGGTACATTTTGGATTGTGTCTTGGTCTTTTGCAGGTGGGGTACGGAGCCTATTGAGGAGGGCAGAGGATCATAATGTTCAAATGTGGGTGATGTCCAGGCTTAGGTGACCATGGCCAAATAGATGAGAATAGGGAATAGTTACATAAACATAGATTCACAAGGCTGAAAGGGATCTAAGATTTAGAATTTTAGACTTGGAAGGAATCTGAGAAATCATCCAATTCAATCCAACAAACATTTGTTGTGCTCCTGATATGTGCAAGGAAGAAAGGCAGCATTGGGTGGTGGTCAGAGAAGCCACTTTGAAGCCAGGAAGATCTGGATTCAAGTCTTGCCTTTGACACGTACTATCTCCATGACTGTGGGCAAGGTACTCCATCTTTCAATGCTCTGGGCAGGTCTCTGACTTCAGTGCTGACTTGTATTGGTAGGAGGAGTTTCCTCACCATAGAGTTCCCTATCCCAGTGAAATGAAATGTGTCCTGTCCTAATGTGCAAGGAATTGTTCTAGGTGTTGGAATTAAAGACAAACACATCATTTCCTTGCCCTCAGAGAGTTTCTATAATAGTAAGAAGGAAGAGCAACATGCACATGGATAAGTTAAAAAAATATTCAAAGTAAATTTGAGGTGGGAGTAGAGAGTAGAAAAACTGGAGGGATCTGTTATGATTAGGAGGTGGCTTTGGTCCTGGGTCTGGAAGAGGGGTAGAGGTGAGGGGGGAAACCATTTCAGGTATCACAGATTGCCCAAGCAAAGGAATCTCCAGAAGAGAGTTTGGCAGGAATTCAGAGTGTGTGCATAAAAGGAGTGTAGTACGGATTTGGTCTAGTAAGATAGTTTGGAGCTGCCTATGAATGTCCTTAAATCCCTAGCACAGGAGTTTGTATTTGATCTTAGGGGTGATAGGAAGCAACTGTATTATAGAAATATCTATTTGGCAGCTTGGAGGAGGACAGATTGGAGAGGGGAGAGGCTAAAGGCAAGGAGAACAGTTGGGAGGTTATTACAGTATTACAATAATCCAAGAGAGAGGTTATGGGGTCCTAATCCAAGGTGGTGATTGTGTGAGTGGAGGGAATGGATAAGGAGATGTTGGGAAGATGGAATTGACACAATTTAGGAACGGAGCCCAATACCCTCCTTTCATATGTGAGGAGGAGGCTCAGAGTGATAGTAATGGAGCTGGAATCCAAACCCAGATTTTCCTATCCCTATAAATACTTGAATAGAGATGGCATTGAGTAGAGAGGGCAGCTAGGTGGCAGAGTGGGTAGACAGAATGCTGGGCCTGGAGTCAGGAAGACACATCTTCCTGAGTTCAAATCTGGCCTCAGACACTTACTAGCTTTGTGACCCTGGCCAAGTCATTTAACCCTGTTTGTCTCAGTTTCCTCATCTGTAAAATGAGTTGGAGCAGGAAATGGCAAACCACTCCAGTATCTTTGCCAAGAAAACTCCAAATGGGGTCACTAAGAGTCAGACAGGACTGAAATGACTGAACAACAACAAAGGGGAAATAGCTTGATGCTAGTCTCTTCTCCCTGGGTAAGGGAAGAGCCTGAGGGTCAGCTTCTTCCCTTTTTCCTTTAAGCTGAGCCTGGAGAATGCTCTCTTACCTGATACTGCCAGCCTTAGGCCAAATTGTGAAGTAGGGGGAGTGTGTCTTAGGTGTTTCTAAGCCCTTGTTTCTGTCTCAGCACCCTCTTCCCTTTAGACACCCAGTGTTTGGTGAGAAAAAGAAGTAACAAACTTATTTCCACTAAGGAATTAGGGACTAACTAATAGGGTACCCCTACAGGAGTACATTTTCAAAGCTGACAACCTCTTCTCAATGGTGAAATGAAGAGACCCTTGGATTGAGAATCTGGGTTCAAAGCCAGTGTGGCGGTCTGCTGCTCACTCCTCTGGCTGGCTTTGGGTTAATGAGTGCTTCTTGGCTGTTAGTTCATATACTGGTATTGGACCCAAGAAATTTGTGCTTGTTCATAAACCTTTTTACTACCACATGCCTTCATTTCAAGCCTATAAACCCCCAAATTGAATTTCCTTCTACTTCTATCCTGCTTGTCCCATCTTTGATTCCTTCCTTTGTGGTGGTTCCCCATTTTTGCCCCCTTGAAATTAATGGTTCATGGTGGACCTTGGGTAAGTGATTTAACCTCCATAGACCTCAGTTTCTTCATGATCTCTAAAATAAAAATTTAGAATTCCCTTGGCTTCCTCTCCAGTCACTTCCCAGACAATCCAAAGGAATGCATCTCTAATAGCAAATTTTCAGGCTCTGGGTTCCCACATCTCCCATACTGTCTTCCCTTCTGTATTTTCTAGGTAGCTCTTTTTCTTTCCTTTCTAAGGTGGAGCATGTCCCTGTTTGGGGATCATACCATCTCATATCTCAGAAATACAAGGTTTCAGATTATAAGCTTCTTGAGGGCAGTGGGTGTCTCTTTTGTTTTTGTATCCCCAGCACTTGGCATAGTGCCTCAAGCACAGAAGGTCCTTAATAAATACATATTGATTGATGATACGCAGAACATCATGCAGGAGGCTAGGGGGTAGGATCCCAGGATTTTGGAAAGACCTGAGTGGGCACAGACTGAAGGAGAATGAGGGAAAAAGAAATGCCTGCCGAACCTGCCCTGAGCCCTCCTCCTACTGGGGCTGGCAGACATTGAGGTGTCTTTGCTGATCCCGTTAATGTTAGAGTGTTGGGCATAGATGTAGCTGCACTATGGCAGACCCTTGAGCCATCCCCCTGTTTGTATGGTGCTGAATTTTAAGACAGTGAAATGGCAGCCCCTTCACCCTTTCAGTGTAGAGAAGCAAGGATACAGAATCCCAAGGACTCACCATTCCAGGGCCGAGAAATGATGGCATCCCAGAAATTGATAATGAGCACCTTCATTGTTTATCCAGGGGGCAAATCACTAACTCACTTTTTAGTGCTCACTTAGATTAGAAAAAACTAATAAGCATTAATTAAGCACCTACTATGTTAATAGGCACTGTGCTAAGTACTTTATGAAAACCCTACAAGGTAGGTGCCACTATTATCCCCATTTTGCAGATGAGGAAATTGAGGCAGATAGGTCAAATTGCCCAGGATCTTTACAAAGCTCATAAGAGTCTGAGGTCAGATTTGACCTCAAGGTTTCCTGACTCCGAGTCTAGAGCTTTTCTACCATGCCTCTATTATCTTAGATTGAATAGTAAATTCATTTTGTGTAGTGTAGAAATGGGCTGGATTCACCACCTTTCATCCCTAGAGCTTGGGAGAAGGTTTTTGAAATATGATGGTGAGAGTATTTGCTATTTGCTGTAGGTTTCCTGACATTTTTCTTGCATTTCTATTTTAAGTAAATGCATATATAGCCCAGATTCAGATCCAGCACTACTCCTTGGCAGTTTTCATACCATGCTGGGACAATACTTCCCATCTCTCCTTTTCCTGTTCTTTTTCTGAGAATAATAACCCAATAAACCCTTCCAAAATATTCCACTCTGACTACTATTCCTCTATATATGTTGTCTTCCTCCATTAGACTATAAGCTCCTTGTGTCTAACTTACTTCTATTTGAACCCCCAGCATGTTTAACTAGTGCTTTTTTCATTCCATTCCATTACTGTGTTATCTTGTATTTGTAATCCTGGTTGGGTGAGATTTAGAGGGGAAAATGGGTCCTTGAGAGCAACGTAGATTCTAGCAAGTAGTATTTAGGGTTTTTTTTTCAGTTGTTTTTCAGTCATATCTAATTCTTTGTCACCCTATTTGAGGTTTTCTTCACAAAGATACTGGAGTGGTTTGCCATTTCCTTCTCCAGTTCATTCTGTAGATGAGGAAACTGAGGTAAACTGGGTTAAGTGACTTGCCTAGGGTCACACAGCCAGTAAGTGTCTGAGGCCAGATTTGAATTCAGAAAAATGAGTCTTCCTGACTCCAGGCCCAGCACTCTATCCACTATGCCACCTAGCTGCCCATTTAGGGATGTGACACCTATAATAAAGTGATCCTTTCTTTATTGTTGGTAGGAACTGTTATCAGTATGAATTCAGTATACATGTGAGGAATGCAAAGATGAAGCTGGTCTGGGATAGGACATGGGCAATAGTTGGATTTAGCTGGAGACTCTCAGCCCTGGAAACTCCCTAGTTTAGATGCTTAGGGAGGGGTGAGAAGGACCATCAACTTTGGAAAGGGAGAGGAGAATTGGATTGTGGTTGTGGTGAAGACAGTCATGATAGGGGCGTGGAAAAGACCCTGCGTAGTACGAGCATGGACTCTTGGGGCTGAGTCTAGGTTCTGTACTATCTCTTCTCCCCTGCTGAGCCAGGGGAAAGGTATTGATTATCCGTCCCCTCCAATATCCAAACAGGAAGCCTTGTAGTCAGAAAGCTTCTGTCTCATAGGTTTACATGTCTTTGTTGACTGTCTTGTTCTTTGCTCTGGTGATTGCCCATGTTGTTGTCCCTGTATACCCTTCTCCCTTCCACATCTCAGGGATTGGGGCACAAGTGCCCCTGTAATCTGGAAAATCCGCATAAAATATTTTGGCCTTCTCTTCATACCAGAGAAGAAGTCTTCTGGTTTCATGGATTTCCTTCTCTTGATATTATCCAATACTCTACATATATTTTATGCATTTCTGAGTTTCTAAACTTTTTCTGTGTCATCTGCTGGCCTTCACATGTCATCTGTGACTTCCACAAAACTACCAAAAAATTCCCATTTGATTTCTTATGCTGACCCATGACATATCAAACCCAAGATGGGGAAAGTTGTGATGTGGAGGGGACAACAATATATAGAGAGAATGGACTTAATGCTGTCTTGTTCTGTATTTATTCTGCAAAGCATCCGAGGAAGCAGGGCAGAGTGGTTCTGGAAATTTTCTATTCCCCCCAGTGTTTCTGTTAGAAAAGGTAGCTAAGTCCTGGAGCTAAGTCCTATGTGAAAATAACGAGCTGTCTCCAGGTATTACTAGTCCCAGTCCCAGCCACCAAGCTAGTGCCTGCCATTTTAAGCTGGTCCAAGGTAGAGGTAAGAAAAATATAAAGAGCAGAGAGAGGGACTTGATATCTGACCCAATCCTAGAACCCTATACATAATACAAGCCCAGTATTTATAAGTGCAGAAGGTCAAGGAAGGGAGTGTTTGCAGTACCATTCTGCCTGGGTTCCATGCTGTTCTTTCCCCCTTTAAACAAGGCCACTTGGACCCTTGGTCCCCAAACTAAAGTGTTATAGGATAGATTCCCTGCTGGACTCTTACCTAGGTTCTGGTTCCTTTTGGGAACTGCAGCCTCTAAGCTCCCCATTCAAGACTATGAGCAGGGCTGAAAAATTGACTTCCTCTTTTATGGAGAAGGCACTAAGCCCAGGGTGATCTAGGGAACCAAACCTAACTGTATCCCTCATTAAGTGGAGCACTCATATGCCTCATTACCCAAGGAAACTGATGGTAGTCAAGGTGAAAGGGAAAGAGAGCTTGTCACCTCAGTTGCTCTCGAGCATGGGGCCATCAAAGATAAGAGTAACAAACCTCCAGCAGGCCAAGGATTGAGGTTCTGCCCTGAATATTTACCTTTCATGATCCCTTCCTCCACCCTGCTGCAGGGGGCCAGCTCCCATGGGCTTGCACATCTTCTCTGATACAAGGTGCCCTGTGTACCTCCCAGCTCTCCTTTTTCTGTTCTCTCTGAGTCTGTGCTTGGTGCTAGAAGCCTTTGAAAAGCAGCCCCAGTGCCTCAGTTGCTCACTGGCTCAAGGCCAATGAGCTGGTGCAGCTTCTAGCTAACCTGTGTGCCTTCTAGCTAGAGTGGATGTCCCAACCCTCTCCCTCACACCACACTCACTTCTTTGGATGCTTTTCCTCATGGGTCTACAATATGATGGGGATTCACATATACTCTGAAAGGTTACAAAAGTCTCCAACATATTCTCTTGGCTCCTCACCACTACCCCCTGGGTTGACAGAGGGAAAAATTGCTTCCTGTCACTTTAAAGGTGTTTGTTTCTTCCTCTCCCCCAACTCCCCAAATGTATAAACTCAAACACAAAGCATATCAAATAAGCACGGTTTACTTGTAGCACAAGCTAGGATAAACACGGGAATAGGTATTTAGAAGAACAGGCTCCCACTCTGAGGTTGTGGTGACACCACAGTCAGGAGAGTGACAGAGTCTCTTTTTCTATACTTCTCTTTACCCTCCTCCTTAATGCTCTCAGAGAGAAAGAAGGGAGAGAAGAAGTTGGCTGGGGAGTGGTACCCCACAGGGTGAGTGGAGAGAAACAGAGAAGTTTCCACCACTGGTTCTGCCTTCAGCTTTCAGGTGCAGTCCCTAGATTGAATCGAGAAGGAAGGAAACAAGCATTTATTAAGAGGCTATTATGTGCCAGGCACAATACTAAACACACTTTACAGATATCATCTCATTTTGAGTTTCACACAACCTGGGGAGGTGGGTGCTTTTTTTTCTCCTATTTTACAGTTGAGGAAACTGAGGCACTGAAAAGTTAAGTGACTAGCTCAGGGTCACCTGGTTAGTAAGTAACTGAGGCTGGATTTGAATTCAGGTTTTCAGGCTGAGTGCTCTATCCACTGGATCACCCAGTTGCCTGGTCAGATACTATTCCTCAACACTTAGCAGAATCCCTGGAGTAACTAACCTTTCCCCTTCCCTTCCCTTTCCCTTCTTTTTTTTCTTACTCCCCACCCCAAGTCTTCCATATCATCCTCATGCCAAATGTGGTCCTTCATAGCATCTTTTTTGTCACCTTCTCACTTCTCTAAGGACTGTCACTGAGAATTAGAAGAAATTGAGGCTGATCTTCCCATTCTCCTCTCTAGCCTCTTGGGTGCTCTGGCTTTCATTGGCTTCTGGGGCCTTCACATATATAACCTTTCATTTGGCCAGCCACTTGCCTCTCTGGGCCTCAGATTTTTGCAAACTGCAGTTGGTCAAGATTGATCTCTAATTCTCTTCTGGTTCTTTGGAAAAGAGAAAAAACCCCAGTTCTTTGATTTTTATTCAAATCTGCTCCTAGTCAAACATATAAAATTCTTTTATGTGGAGGTGTCAGTAACTGGTAAAAACTCAGAGCGTTTCCCAATCCTAAGGGGATTTGTATTGTGATGAGGATATAAGTGTTAAATTGCTAAACTGAAAGAATGAAGCTCAACATGGAATTTTCAGGCATCATTCTGAGGGGTGGAGAAGAGGTTAGCAGTCAGTTATTGGGTAAGGGTAGGGATGGCCTTGCAATCTTGTCCAATTCAATTTAGTTCACATTTATTAAACATATAAAATGTGTAAGTTGTTTGTGCCAGATACTGGATACACAAAGATGAAATGAAACCTAGTTCCTCCTCTCAAGTCGATTATAATCTAGCAGGGGGATATAAGAGGTATGTCTGTAGGGGCTGAGTAATATTCTATTCTGCGAAATAGCAGGAGCACCATACACATGTCTGGGAGATGGTTGGTAAGAGGGTTCATGTAGAACCCTTAATTTTTATTTTCCTTTCATCTTCACAATTTATAATAAAATATGTGGCCACAGTATGTTGAATATCTGTGTCCTGTTACTATGAGGGCCATTGAGAGAGGAGTTTCTAGATGTGGGGGTGGTGGCAGAGCCACAGATTTCATATTTTACTTTTTTTGAGCAATATTTTATATATAGTTAAATCCTGAATCTGGCCAGAATGGATTTTTAAGTTCCTCAGCTTTTGGAGCCATGCAGCAATGCATTATGGGAGGGCTTCCCATGTATGCATTACAGAGGCTCTGATGAAACCATTTGCTCTGTGGCCCAAGTAGAGATCCTCTTGGTCAACAACTCAGGTTTTGTACTCTCTCACTGGGTATTTAATATAGTGATGTGCTGTTTATCTGTAGCCTTTAGACAGGCAACAAATAAAACAATTTTGGATTGCTTATACTGTGGGGTCCACACCCCAAGGCACTTGTCATTCAAGATTATTGCAGTAAACCAGGTGACAGGAGATAAGGTCCTGACGTGGGCTGAGTGACTATATGAATGGAGAGAAGCGGACAGGTATGAAAGCTTTGAAGATAGAACTGGGAAAACTTGGCAACTGATTAGAAATGGGGGAAGAAGGAGACAGAAGAATCAAGGATGACTCCCAGATGACTGGGAGTGACTGGGTTACTAGAGGATGGTCATGCCCTTGACAGAAATAGGGGAGTTGGGGAGGAGTAGTGGGTTTGGGAAGAGAATAAAATAAGTTCCATTTTTGGACATGTTGAGTTTGAGATGCCCACAGTTTGTCCAGGAGGAGAAATCCAGCAGGCATTTGATGATCTGTGACTGGAGTTAGGGAGAGAGAGAGAAATTGATTAGAAGGTGTTTACATAGAGATGAGAGTTGAACTCAGAGGAGCTGATGTGATCACCAAAAGGGAGAGAGAAGAAAAAAAGGCCTTAGTCAGAGCCCTGGTTTGAATGGATGTTTAGTGCCTTTAAGTTGCCTGTGTCTGTGTATTAATTAATAGTTCCCTTTGGAGGCTGACAAGACCTGGCTTTAATAGAGTAACCCTATCCTACTCCTCAGCTAAATATAGGCAGATGAAATCTCTTTTGATTATTTCAGGGTACAGACTATTCACAGTCCTAGGTAATTCATGTAATTCACGACCTTGATTTAGGTTGGTTTAAACTGAACTGGTCTCACAGCTACAACACTCACCAGCTTTGTTGATGTTCCTTGACACTGCCTCTAGAAAGCCCATTTTTCCTTCTAACTCTAAGCTGGGGTCTCTGCCATAGAATATCCTGAAACTGTGTTCCTGGCCTCTGGACAGCGAATTTCCTGTTTTTTGCTCTCCCCCCA
>NW_020952487.1:823134-880237 GCF_900497805.2 Vombatus ursinus
AAGATAGTCACTAATTTTTCCCTGGAAGGAAGCTCCTAAAGTCTTCCTTCAGTGGATCCATGATTTCATTGATGTAGGCATTCCTTTCATTGTTATGGATCTATTCATGCTTTCTCATCCCATGTGATTCTTGAAAATGTGCCTCCATAATTGCTCCACAAATTGAAAATTTTCTTGATTATAATTTTATTTATTTATTTATTTTTAACATTTAAAACTTTTTTGAGTTCCAAATTCTCTCCCTCCCTCCTGACCTTTCCCCACCCATTGAGAAGGCAAGCAAAATGTCCGTTATACATGTGAAATCATGCGAAACATATTTCTACATTAGCCGTGGTACAAAAAAGAAAACAAGAAAAATAAAGTGAAAAAGTATGCCCTGGCAAGGGGTTCCTGGGTGGTGGTGACTGAGTAAGGCTTACTTATAAATGGAAACAACATAGATGTCTATTGATTGGGGGAATGGCTAAATTGTGGTACATAAATACAATGAATTATTATTGTGCTCTAAGAAATGAACTTGATGAATACAAAGAAGCATGAGAGACAGTAACTGAAAAAAGAGTGAAGCAGAGTCAGGAAAAATATACACAATGCTGACAATGTAAATGGAAAATCAACCATCACAGAGCAATTTAAGCCCGATTTTGAGAAGTTATAAAGAACAGACTTGATCCTGAAAAAAAGATACAAGATGATAACCTTCCATCTAGTCCTAGATCCTTTGGAAAGATAGGAGTCTATAGGTGTTGAACATTGCATTTAATGCTAGATTCCCCCCCCCATATGTTGTTTGGTTTTATTGACATTTTTGATTTTCTTCCTCTTTTAAAAATGCTTTATTATAAAGGATGGAGGATGGGTCTCTTGGAGGGGATTGGAGGAGGGTTATGGGGGAAATGACTCATCATGCCCCAGGAAGTCACATAGCCTTGCCTCCCCGTCTCTACTTTTCAGATTCCTTTCATGTGTTTTCCCCCTTTAGATTGTAAATTCTTTTTTTGTATTTGTATCTCTAGGCAGTGCCTGGCAGTAGGAGGCATTTAAAAATGTTTATTGACTGATTTACTGAACAGCATAAAACAAAAGCAATACCCAAATTTTGTAAATAGAAACCGAATCATTTCTTTGAAAAAATTCGGGATTAGAAACTATAAGTATCTGAAAAAAAAATAAGAAAAGTCCTTCCCAAAGACATCCTAAAATTACGGATTAAAATGTGTTCAGATTCGAAAATAAAAGGACAAGAGAACAACGTATTTTCGATGTCTCTACTACAGATTGTTAAAGAAGAGTTAAACGTGTAAAAAAGTGTAATATTCTAGATGAGTCCCTACCTCTAGCCACCAGGGAGAATTCGTGAGGGCACTAAATAGCGTTAAGTTGGTTGCTATGGTGGCGTTGCTAGGCCAAGTGCGCATGCTCTGTTAGAACCCTCTTTGTAGGTGGGGCAGGGTAGAGGGGGGTGGGGCTGCCACGCAAGCAGGGCTCCTCACTCTCCTCCCTCCCCTCTACCGGCTTGTCTTTTTTGCAGGGCTGGAGGGAAGCCTACTGTAGAAATTGACCAACCAAACCTCGTAGACCGAAAGCAGCTGTTCCCTTCTAGACTTTCCGAGCTTCCGATTTTCTTTGATCAAATTTTCTTTGCTCTATGTCCCTCTGTCTCTGTCTCTCTGTCTCTGCCCCTCTGTCTGTCTCTGTCTGTCTCTGTCTCTGTCTCTGTCTCTCTCTCTCTCTCACACACACACACACACACACACACACACACACACACACACACACACACACACTACAGAACAAAAGAAAAGAGAGGTTGGATTAATGTGTGATCGGTTTTCTCTAATGACAAATCTAAAAGTAAACATTTAAGATAAAGACTAAAGTGTCCTAAGCCCTGGAGGGAAGTACGGAGAGCAGGAAGTTGAAAAGGAATAAACAAACCATAATATGTTCCACCCCAACACTCCCCCCCCCCAAATAGTCATTGCCTTTCTTCCCGCTTCCAGATAAATCATTCAACAAGTATTTTTAAAGTACCTATTACGCATCGGGCACATAAGCAGAAGTGCCTTCTTCATCCTGGTTCATGCTCCCATATGTGCTGTCTGCGGTTTCTGCTCCCTAGGGCTCCTAGGTCACATCTGTTTTCTGCTTCCTGTTTCTTCTATCCGCAATCCCACTTTAATTCCCAATGTCAAGGTCAGGGGCAGAATTTAGGAATCTGGGTCATCTCCAGTCGAGTTAATTATCTCTCTCAAATCTCTCCGTCCATTGTGGGTATGGCCAGTCGACTGCCTTTGAAAGCCCAGCCCTTGGACACAGTGGTTGGCACTTTTGTGTTTTTTCATTCAGGTTCCTTCTATATGGAGGTGGGGCTAGGGATCAGGAGGATGGGTGTCTAGAATGATTTCACATGGGTCTCTTCTTATCTGAGACAATCCTTGGAGACCTTGAGGTTTCTGTTGAAGGTTTAGGGGACCTGGGAAAATTCATGGTGACAGACCAGGGCTGAAGCCAGAGCATCCTGGTTGGGGAGGTTTAGACAAGGAGAAGCTTCAGGAATCAGAGCACCAGACTGCTTGAGTCTGGATAAAGGCACTGGGGACCAGTGGGAACCCAGCTTGTGGAGAGGATCAGGGTATGAAGGTGTGCAGGTGGGTGAGTAGCAATGATAGGAGAAAGGATGGAGACACTTATGGCTTCATCCAAGAAGAAGAGCACGTGTTGAGTCAGTAGGAATATCAGAATCTACCAGCCCTGGAGGGCAGCATCTGTTATGGGATGGAAACTAGGAGAGGTAATAATCAGAAACCCTCATAACCCTCCCCTGGGCTGTGCCCATCCCTGACAAAGCTCCAGGATGAAATCCAAGAGCTTTGTTGGAACCCTAGTCCTGGCCTGGTTTGGCATCACTATGTGACCTTGGATAGATTACTTCTTCTGTCTGCATGAGGGTTCTATTAGAAAAAAAAAATAATCCTTAAGCCCCATTGGCTGCTGTGAAAATTGTATGAGCAAGACTTGCTTGGGACACAGTGTTTGGAGCCAGGAAAAGGACTGTGAGCAGAATAAGTGTGGCTGGTGAAAACAGACCAATCCTCACACAGTCTGATTGTTATGTTGGCTGTTGCTGCTATTATACTGTTCCTGTTTCACACACTATATCCCAAATCTATGTAGTCATGTTGTTCATCAAGTGAAAGAATGTGAATGACTAAAGGTGGCTCAGACCAAACAGCTCCTGGACAAATGGCAGCAGGTCTGACCCCTACGCAGAGTGGATCAGTAGCCTTGGCTGGTCGTAGGGAGGAAGGATGACACAAGGTTACCATTTGTTCAAGACTCCTCCAACCCTCAGCCCTCACCTTGGGATCTGTGTCCATGGAGTTTGGGAGTAGGCATATCTCCACCCCCCCACCCCCCCCACCCCTGCCCTGGGCTGTAACTTCTGGGCCTTGGCTTTCTTGTGTCCACACATACCACCCCCACTTCCCCACATCTTTCAGTGACTGAAATAGAGCCCTTGTTAACCTAAGTGACCAGGTCATTAGTGTGACTGAAAGTGAGTGAATGGAAGTGATCCTACCCAGAGCACTTGTGTATGTGTATTGGGAGTGGGGTGGGGGTGCGATGATGCTCTCCTCCCAACCAGAAGCAGGCTGAGTCCTTCTATAAGAGGCCTGACCGCTGGGCTAGTGACCCTGGGCTCAACGAATGACTGATCCATCCCTGAGAGCATGAGGGTGAGAAGGCTTCACAAAGCAAGCCTTACCTCTCCTCCTCAGAGCCCTGGATACAGGCTTTTTTTACCCTATTAGAAAGCCACTGTCACAACACACACTGGTACACAGATGCATGTGATTTGATTATTTAAAGAAGACCCGTTAGAGTCTAGGTCAAGCCTGTGCTTAAAGGAAGTGGTCATTCAGAAATGAGATTTGAATTTGCCATTAGTTATGATGAGTCCTGAACTGCTGGGTTCCAAGTCTTAGGGTTTGGAGGGGTGAACTATTTTCCTTCCTAAGGCTCCTTCTCTCATGAGTCTGGCTTCTTCAGTTGTTGACTGATCTTTGGCAGAAGAAATTAGTGTCCATGTGGTGAGATTTGACTGGTATAAAAAGACTTTTCTTTTCCCCTAAACATCTCCCCTGCCCAGGTGTCACAGTGCCTTAAATTCTGCCATTAGAAATGTACATGTTTGGGTTTAGCATTGCCCCCTTTACTGGGTCTTCTTTGAACAATTAAATATTCTGTGTGTGTGTGTATGTGTGTGTGTGTGTGTATATGTGTGTGTGTGTGTGTGTGTGTGACACTATGAATTCCTAACACCTCAGGGAATGAAGGTTTCTAGATTTTTTTTTTTTTTACTCCTTCTCAATAGTAGAGACAAGGAAATGATGCAACCAAAAGGTAGGGAAGGGAGAGATATTAAAAAATGGTGGGGAGGGGTGTCCTGAAGTCAACTTTGCATTTTTCCAAGAACCAGCCTTGCCCATGGCCAAGGGTGTGTACAGAGTCCTGAACTTCATGCCACAGGCACGCTTTGAATTCAGTAAGGTGAACAATATCCCTATTTGAACAAAACTTTGCCCTGAGGAGTATGATCTCCAAGGTCCCAAGGGTGAAAGAGGGTCAGACTAGACTTCCTCCTTCTCTTCCCTTCCCCATATTCTCCAATTATGCCGTAAAATAGGCTGGTTGGTGTCCCCTGAAGTTAGAAGGGACATTGTTCACTTTCCTCATCTATGAAATTAAAGTAATGATCCAAAACTTGTACCACCTATCTCATAAGGTCTTGGTGAGGAAAGTGCTTTATAAATCTCAAAGTGCTATAGAAATGTGAATTATTGGGGTTATTACTGAGCTCTGTGGCAGGTTCTACATCACTCATTACTTGAGGCAGATAGGTGGTACAGTGGATAGTGTGCTAGGATTGCAGTCAGGAAAACCTGAATTCAAATGCTGCTTTAGATACTTTTACTAGCTGTGTGACCCTGGACAAGTCACTTAATCTTTCTCAGCCTCAGTTTTCTCCTCACTAAAATGGGAGTAATATAAGCACTTACCTCCCAGGGTTGTTGTGGGAATTAGATAAGATAATATTTGTAAAATTCTTTGTAAACCTTAAAGTGCTATATAAATGCTAGCTATTATGGTTATTATTACTTCAGTTATTATTGTTATTAATAATATTATTATAGCTAATAATATATTAGAAGCAATAATAGCAATGTTATTATTGTTATGATTATCTCAGTCTTTGAGAACAAGGGGCTTAACTTCCGTCCTCTTCCTGGGGAAGGGGGAGTGAAAGAATGTATGGGAAGGGGAGAGAACCCTGGAATGGAAGGCCAAAGTATGGGCCACATTTCTATCCCTTGGGGATCATAAGTAAAGGGGACAACCCCACATTTCTGGCTGGTCTTCTATGGAGGCAGGAGAATGAATGGGATCCTAAGCACTGTTCATTTTCCTGCCAGTCACCTGTGAGGGGAATCAGATGGGAGGAAGGTGGACTTCAGGGTCCTGACTTCTGTACACTTGGTCGAACTCAAACATACACTAGGGAGTTAGAGCACCAGAGGGTCTCAGGGTTGGGAGGGACCTCAGCAAGGATCTAGCTAAGTCTTTTTCTTGAAGAGATATTTCCTCTGCTTCTATCCTGCACTTGAAGACCTCCAGTAGGGAGGAGGCATTACTTTTGGAGACAGACCACTTTTAGATAGCTCTAGTTGTTAGTCAGTTTTCCCTGCCTTGGATTTAGGCCTGCTTCTTGCCATCTCCTTCCTTTCCCTCTGGGCTGAGCTCCCCTGGACTCGTCCATCAGGTCTCTGCCAGGTACCTTCTTTCCTTCCTACCCACCCCTACTTCAGCTTGTTTTTAATGTGTCCCCATCAGATTAGAAGCTCCTTTATGGTAGGGACTGTTTATTTGGCTTGCATTTGTGCTCTCAGACTTAGCACAGTGCCTGGCACATACAGGTGCTTAATAAATATTTGTTAGCTGACTGACAGACAGTATGAGAGTTCCTGGTTGTATCCTCTGGGGCAAGCGTCATTCCTTTTCTCTATTATTACTCTTCAAAGACTTGAAGACAAGTATCATATTTAGCTTAAATCTTCTTTTCTCCAGGCTAAATATCTCTATAGTTATTCCTTCCACATCACAGGGTTTAGGGATGTGACCCCGAAATCTGAAAAATCCGTGTAAAAATTTTTTGGTCCTTCCTTTGTACTAGAGAAGAAGTCTGAATTTTTTCTCTTTCTTCTGTGGGGTGTACATTATTGCAAAAATTGGGTTGGTATTATACAATACTATACATATATTTTATGTATTTCTGCTTTTTCTTTGTTGTCTGCTGGCCATTGCATGTCATCTGCAGACTCCCAAAAAATTCCCATTTAATTTTTTATGACTCCTCCCCCACTGAGATCTATCAAAACCATAATGGGGAAAGTCATGATGTGGAAGGGATAATTGCAGTTCCTTCAATTGCTCGTCACATGATATAATTTCTAGGTGTCATCCTCCTGGTCATCCTCTTGAGGGCTCCAAGATCTCTATTGCTCTCTTCAAATGTGGTGTCCAGAACTTGACAAGATTCATGGTGTGGTGGTTAGACTATTACCATTAGATTCAAAGACTCTGGGCTCAACTTTTGACTCTGCTACCTGTGTGACCTTAGGGAAGTCATATCCTCTCTCATCATCAGTTTTCTCATCTATAAAATGGGGCAAGGGAGGATTGAATTCACCAATCTCCAAGATTCCTTCTGGCTCCCTATCCACTGCTAGGTGGGACAGTGGCTAGAGTGTTAGACTTAAAATTAGGAAGATCTGAATTCAAATCTTGCCTCAAACAAGCTATGTGAACCAGGGTAAAGTCATTTAATCTCTCAGCCTCAGTAACTTGAATTCTGGTTAGCTGTCCTGGGTTTGGACTTCTTCAGACTTCTCTATCCTGCCCTCTACCTCTCACCTTTTCAGCTTCCTCTGTGTATTTTCTTTCCCTATTAGACTTGAGGGCTTCTTGAGGGCAGGGCCTGTCTTTCTTTTTATTTGTATTTGTAATTTCAGAGCTTAGCACAGTGCCTGGCACATAATATACTTTTATTGTAGGCACTTAATACATTTTTATTGACTGACTGATCTGTGAAATGGGGATAATAATAGCACTCACTTCAAAGGGTTGTGGGGAAGATCAAAGGCAATGTATATGTAAAGCACTTTGCAAAATTTAAAGCCTATATAAATGCTAGTTCTTCTTCTTCTTCCTTCTTCTTCTTCTTCTTCTTCTTCCTCTTCTTCTTTCTCCTCCTCCTCCTTCTTCCTTCTTCCTTCTTCTTCCTTCCTGCCAAGACTCAACTAGGTGATTCACTGGATACAGTTCTGGGCCTGGAATTAGGAAGACTTGAGTTCAAATTTGACTTTAGACACTAGCTGTGTGACTCTGGGCAAGTCATTTAACTTCTCCCTCAATTTCCTCAACTGTAAAATGAGAATAATAATAATACTAATGATAGCACCTACTTCCCAGGGCTGTTGTGAGGATCAAATGAGATATTTATAAAGTGTTTAGTACAGTGTCTGGCCCTTAATAAATCCTTCCTTCCTTCATTCCTTCACTACTTTCTAGTCTTTCCCACCTAACGTTAGGCTTCCTGCGGGTCTGGTTGAACTGACTTATTATTTGACTAAACTGATGCTTCTGGCCCAGTCACCTTGGTTTCACTGGGTAGCATGAAGATAATGAGGCTGACTTAAAACATTTATTGATAATTTTGTTTTGACACAAAAGATACCTTTTTCAATCAAGTTTGATTTATTGTAACAATAGATGAACATACCATGGCTAAAAAGTAAGCCTCTTGGGAATGATGCCCGTGAACTGCCTTCATGCAGGCAAAGCCTGAAACTTGCCCCAAACTGGATCCTTGACTCTGATGTTCAGCAATTTGAGGTAGTGGACAGAACCGCAGCTTTAGAACCTGAGAGGATCTGAGTTTCAATCCTTGCTCTGCCACCTGAAGTGGTCACTAAGCTATTTTTCTTTGGAGTCAGTTTCATCTTCTATAAAATAAGACAATTAGATTAGATGTCCTCTGGGGTCCCTTCTACATCTAACTCAATGGTCTATGAATAAATCCCTAAACAAACCCCTTGCAAAATATAGTACCCCAAATTTAGTTTAGAAAAGGGAGGGATGTATCCAGGGGTGTAGTATAGCCAGCTTGGGTGGCTTGAGAGAGCTGATTGTTAAATTTTCAGTGTGAGCATTTAACCTTGGAAATTAGCAAATACTACAAATCTGGGTTGGATTTATTGTTTTGTTGATTGTCTAGACTTAAGAAAATGATAGAGAAAGTGTTAATAATGCAGATTAAACTTAAAAGTGTGCCATGTATTTTCCCCCTAGAAAAGCTGGTTGTTAAACCTTTACAAGTATACTACTGCTGGTATCCTTTAATTCTGACAGTGTAGTATTAGCACTGACCACTAAAAGTGATCATTTTTATTGTCTTCCAATGTTTTTATATTGTTGTAATCACTGCACGGGGGCAGCTAGGTGATGAAGTGGATAGGGTGCTGGGTCTGAGGTCAGAGAGATTCATCTTCCTGAGTTCAAATCTGGCTTCAGATACTTCCTATCTGTGTGACCCTGGACAAGTCACTTAACCCTTTTTGTTTCAGTTTGCTCATTTGTAAAATGAGTTGGAGAAGGAAATGGCAAATCACTCCAGTATCTTTGCCAAGAAAATCCCAAATGGGGTCACAGAGTCAGACATGATTGAAAAATGACTCAACAACAACAATCATTGTGTATGTTGTTCTTTTGGTCCCACTTTCTCCATTCTGTTTCACTGCATTCAAGTACTCCCATGTTTCTTGGCATTTTTCCCTCTTGTCATTCCTTACAATTTGTTCAGTTTTGTTACAATTATAGTTTGTTTATTTCAATTTGTTCAATGTTGGGGCTCATATTTTGTTTTTAGGTTTTTGTCATTCACAATAATGCTGCTGTCCACGTTATTGTACAAGGGAATCTTTCCTTGCTGTCAACAAATAACCTCTTTGAGATATAGTGCCAGTAATAGGACATTAGGCCGGGCCTGACTGAGGCTGGTCTAGTACCTTAGCCTCTAGGATTGGAAAGGAATGAGACAATTTGTAGAATGTCTGACAGTTAACACATGTTGTTCACTTGGTCATACCAGGGAAAGGAGATTTATCGATGATGCAGCATTTCAGTGCTGGTGTTGGTCATGATGTTCAGGGGACTGGGGGAGGAGCCGGGTGACCTACACAGATACCTAAAGTGACAGGAAGTTGTGTCAGTGACCCAAGCCTTTACTCCCTAGAGCTAGTTAAGTTTCTGGGACAGTTTCAATGCCCTCTATCTATCTATCTATTCATATATAATATTTTATTTTCCCCCAATTACATGTTAAAACAATTTTTTGACATTTAAAAAAAAGTTTTGAGTTCCAAATTCTGTCCCTCCTTCTTTCCCTCCCTGAGACGTCAAGCAATCATATGTAGGTTATACATGTGCAATCATGCAAAACATTTCTATATTAATCATTTTGTACAAGAAAATTCAAATAAAAGAAAAAGAATGAAAGTGAAAAATAGCATGCTTCAGTCTGTATTTGAATATCAGTTCTTTCTCTGGAGGTAGATAGTATGCTTTGGGATTGTCTTGGATCATTGTATTGCTAAGAATAGCTGGATCATTCTCATTTTTTTCTTACCTAGCCTTAATCACTAAATAGGCATTGCCTCAGACAAACTGAGACTTGGGAAAGACGTTGGCTTATAAAGGCCAAGGCCTCCCACTACATCCGAGCCCATTTCCGGTCATCCTGGTCTATATCTTGCCACTGGACCCAGATGGCTCCAGAGGAGAGAGTGAGTGACTTTGCACAGCCCTGCCTCACTTAAATCCAGTTCACTTGCAAGTTGTGACATCACCTTCCTGATGTCATGATCCTCTTCAAGAATGAAGAGCAAACAACAAGTCGTCATTCACAGTTCTTCATCATATAATGTTACTGTTTCTATATATAATGTTCTCCTTGTTCTGCTCATTTCACTTTCTGCAGGTTTTTCTGAAATCATCCTGTTTGTCATTTCTTACAGCACAATAATATTCCATTGCATTCATATACACAGTTAGTTTCAATGCCTTTTAAGGAAAAAAAAACTAGCCTACTGTAATAGGAAGCAACAATTTCTTAACCTCTCCCCCCATATAGATTTAGGCTAGTTTTTTCTTAAATTTGAATACTTTAAAGATACTGAGACATTCCTTGGAACCTGGTTGGTGCTAAGGACTCAGGCAATTGACATCACTTTCTCATAGCTTGAGTACAAAGAAACCTAGAAGACCTGGGAGGGCAGGGTGCTCTCAGATGTTTGGTTAATCTAGTTGGTTAGATGTTATGTTAGAACAATATGGGAGCTTCACTCAGCTGAAACAGCTCAAGGTGTTCTCAATGTCTCTGCTTGCTTATTGAATATCCTTCTCTTGCTATGGCTAAGTAAATTTCCTTTTGTTAACTATAGAATGATCTACGAGTGTCTCATTTTGTTTCAGTATAGAACCAAAATGGACACTAGCCTGAGGCAAGCCTGTCCCAGTACAACTGGTATAGTCTTTCAGAATTGGAATGTAATGTGCTTGTGGAAGTGGGAGATGGGCAATGCTCATCTGGGAGGTGAGCCCTATTGGCTTCAGGTTTTTGGCAATGCCTCTAGAAGTGGTGGTTCCTTACTGGAAGGTGGTCCTGGAAAATTAGACAGTAAAGAAAGTAGATATTTTGAGTCTGCTCTGTGTCTTTAAGAACTGTACTTTAAGGTTAATTAAGGTAAACTATGGCAAAATGTGTGTTAGGTTTCTCTAGGTTTGTTGGGCCTTCCACCAGTAATTCAAACCTTCTCCAAGTTCTAGTATTTACCAAATTTACCATCAAAGAAAATAAATAAATAAATAAATAAATAAATAAATAAATAAATAAAAAAGGAGTCCTTTGCAGAGACTGGATTTTGAGTTGGAGAAGGAGATTTTCCCCTTCTTAAACTAGATGACCTCTGAAGTCCCTCCCAGCTCTAAATCTATTATCCTACTTTAAAGATAGAGCTTGATTTAATCCAGGAGTCTGCAGGCCTAGATCATAGTACAGATTTTGACCCTTCCAAATCTTGTGACCTTGGGTAACTAGGAACTTCTCTGATCTTGGGTGTCGATTTCTGCATGGTCAGGAGAATAATAAAACTCTAAGCACCTTGAGGGAAGTAATCTTTGTTTTATATTAGAGACAAGGGGGTTGATGTGGTGTTGGAATGTTCCAAGGTGAGGGGACCCCAGGAGCTGAAGAAGTCCAGAGTGAAACAGCAGCTGAGTCATGGCAGAACCAGGAGGGAAATGAAAGTTGGCCAGCCTAGGTCCCTCCCCAAAATGGAAGCTCCAGGAGAAGTTCACTAGTGGGAAGATGTTTGTGGAACATTGTTGAATTAGAGGGAATCCAGAAAGACCAACTTAGTGCCCAACCCCATGCCCCATAAGAGCTATATCCACGGATCAAATTAGAATTAAACCTGTTAACCTCCATTGTGGTTTATGGGGAAGTAGATAATAAGTATCCAAGAGTTCTACATACTATCAAGGGCTGGGGAAACAGTATCCTTTCTGGAGCAAAGTAGTATGGTCTTGTTCTAGAGAAGAGACTAAGTGAAATGACTCCGCAAGGTCTCCCCCTTCACCATTATGTGTCTCCTGAGGGTCTTCTTGTCTCATTTCTCCTGCCAAAATCTCATATCTCTCTTACCTAAAAACTGTCAGAATGTATTCTACAAATGCAGGTCCTGAACAATATTTTTTTTCTTGAAAGTCTCTGTGAGGACGCCCTACTTGAGTGAAGTTAATCTGTTCCCACATCCTACACATCTCTTGTCTTTTCCTGCTATTTGTAGCACAAGCAAGGAATCTGAGTGGTGGAGCTAGGGAAGCAGGAAGTCAGCTTCTGATGCCAAGAGTTCTCTTCTACTCAGAGAATGCTCATTTAGCCAGTAGATTGTATCAGTAAGATGCAGACCCCCTAGGCTGGTATTGCTAAACTGGGTTTAATACAAAGGTCATTGTGTTGACAGGAGGGAGAGTAAGGGACTAGAGGAGACTACTTCATGGAAGGGTGGTGCAGCTCTAGGGGACTCAGGGGCCCTTGGGTGTTTTCCTTGTGTGTGTATTTCTCTGAACTTTTTGTGCCTCCAGAGAAGTCCTACATTTCGGGCTGTGCTGCAAGATGTCTGGCATCTTGGGCATGGGAAACATCAGAGGTTTTGGGTGGCAAAGATTTTGTATCAGGATCACTGAAAGCTTCATCCTGGAGAATATCTTATGAGTGCTTCCCTGTTCTCTAAAGAGTGTCTATGTCAGACATCATGGGATAATGACAGCCACCCAGCCTTCAAACAGGTCATTTTCAATGTGTTCCCCTTCCCTCCTTACAAAGTCTTTCCCAAGACTCTTTTCTTCTCAGAATCTCTCCCGATTAATCTCACCTCATTCTGATTATTCTGTTACTCCATAACCCTAAGCACTAATGAACACGGTTGGCATTATTTTCCTTTATTTTGAAGCTGACTTGTTGCTAAGTAAATCTTTCTAAATTCAGCCCTGAGAGTATGCCCAACCTCCCATGAGCAGGGCCCTTTTAGATAGAGCTGATGTCTGCATCTTGGATGTGGTTCATAGCTCCCCAAGGTCTGGTCCTGAGTCTCCTAATTCCTTTATGTTGCCTCCCACCTTCTTCACTGCCACCTCCCTCACTTGGTACAAGGGTTCCTGAATCCTTTAGTGAACAGACTAACCTTATCTTAACTGATGGACTTTGGGTTTCTCTCCAAGGAACTTCTCCCTTGCACGTTTCCCTTCAGAATTCTGAGATTTTGAAGGCTTTCCTCCTCTTCTCTCCCCACCTAGAGATAGATAGGATGACCTCTCTGTGTCCCTGACGTGGCTGGCTATTGTTATCATGACTTCATTTTTCATGCTGATGCAAATGGCTATCATATTTACATTTCAAGTCCTTATCTGTCTTTTGAACCCATGATTTGCATCTCTAGCTATCCAGAGAACCTATGTCTCAGTGGCACTTTCCCTTAACATATCCATAAGTGCGCTAATCATTTTGACCCTCTTACCCAGTCCTCCTTCAGACTATACTGCTTTTGTCTGGAGCTGCATTCATCTAACTTAGCATAACCATAACCTTGGAATTTATGTTTGTCCCCTCTCCGTCAACTCTCATGTATTACCAAGTTCCTGTCTGATTCACATCTGCAACATGGCTCACATACAGCCCCTTTTCTCCATTCCAGCTGCCATCACCTTAGTCCTTACTCTGGTAGTAGTAATGGTAGTAGTAGTAGTTGTGGTGGTGGTGGCAGTGGCAGCGACAGTGGTGGTGGTAGTAGTAGCAGTAGTAATACTAAATAGTTATCATAGTTAACATTTATATAGCATCTACTATTTGGCAGGTTCTGTACTAAGTGCCTTACAAATATTATCTCATTTGATCCTCACAACAACCCTGGGAGGTAGATACTACTATCATCCTCATTTTGGAATTGAAGAAACCGGTACAAACAGAGGTTAAGGGACTTGCTCAAGCCCACACAGCTAGAACGTGTCTGAGACTGAATGTGAATTCAGGTCTTCTTGACTATGGGCCCAGCATTCTATCCACTGGAGCACCTAACTGCCTTTCTAACCCTCCTGGTTTATTATAATAGCCTCCTAATTGTTACTCATACCTTCACTATCTCCAAGCTCCACTCTGTCCTTAATACTGTGGCCAGAATGACCTTTCTTATTCATTAATTTAATTGTGTCACTCTCCTCTGCTCAAAAATCTTTACTGGTCCAACTTCAGTATTCTTTGCTCAGGAATCAAGGTTGAGTGGAATCTAGTACCACACTACCTTGTCCATTCTTACCTCACATTATTTTCCTCCCTATACAACACACACCAGATAAATTGGACTACTCTGTATCCTGAATAATTATTGGGCTCTCCCAATCTATGTTCCCTAGGCCTAAAATAACTTCCCTCCTCTTTTTCTCCTGCTGAACCTAGCCTTTAAAAACCAACTGAAATGCTGCCTTCTCAAGAGGGCCTTCCCTGTTGCACCTTCTCTCTGCTGCACCTATTCTATCTGTGTATCATTGTGTCTTAAACACAAAGTCTTTGTATTTTCCTACTGTACACTGTAAGCAACCTGAGGGCAGGATCAATATCCTATCTAAACTTTCTATCTCCTGCAGAGTCTACTACAGAACTTTATACATGGAAAGAATGAATGAATATGATTGGTTGAGTCTCTGAAGGGCTCACCATCTCACTTACCCCTGCTGGCCCACCCCTCCTTTCCTTGTTAATCTCTAACACAGAGCTGGTTTGACATTTGAGAGAGGGATAATTGTGGGATTGATACATTCCTGTAGTAACTAGAATCTCAAAAGGGATCAGGAAAAGTCACCTTGTCTCCCTACTCTATTTTGCTAGCCCCATCCCCACCACAATTTACAAATCAACAGGAAAAGAAATATCCCTATTTTTCTATGTCTTTTCCATGAAGAAATTAGCCTTCAAGGTATTCTCAGAACACAGAGTTATACAATCCTTAAGTGCTAAGAACACTCCTCTACTTAAAACTCCAGGCTATGTTGTCTGGTAGTTTTATGAAAGCCACAGAAAGGATTTGAGGGGAAAAGGGACCCCAGATATTCCCATCCAGCAATTTGTGTAATCTCCCAGGCAACAGACAATAAGATAATGGGCAAGATGAACTTTACGGAACAAACAGATCATTTTGAACCAGCCTGGGAGAGTGTAAGTTCCTTGAGAATATAGATGTTTCTCTTTTTGTTTTTGTATAAGTTGTGTGTATGTGACTGTCTAAATATATAGGCATAGTTCAAGGGTGGCATGGATTGAGTGGATCTGTGAAGTGGCCTACTGTTTCATAGAGCAGAAATAGGTCCATGGACCACCAGCATGCTAGGTCCCAGGACTTCCAGAGGCTGCAATGATTTCTCCTACATTCAAGAAAGGAAAGGGGTTGAAATCATATCTACAGGCCACCCTCCAAATATCCCTAGTCTAACGGTATAAAGTTTAGGAGTTCAGAATAAAAGTTGTAGTCCTTACTCTACTCTGCAGCTTAGCCCCTTCCCACAAATGCTAATTATACCAAAGATCACAAATAGCCAAACCAAGCAAGCCTATTTACCAAGCAAAACAGCAAACAGAAAATGGGAGTTTCACAAATCAGAGTGATCCAAATATTGTTGTTTTTAAGTCCTTTCTGACCCCATTTTTATGGGATTTTCTTAGCAAAGATACTGGAAGTTTGCCATTTTTTTTTCTAGAGTCCCCATTTTACAGTTGAAGAAACTGAAACAAATAGAAGTTAAATGATTTGCCCAGGGTCACACAGCCAGTAAGTGTCTCAGGCTGGATTTGAACTAAAGTCCTTCTGACTCTAGGCCCAGCACTCTGTCCACTGCGCCACCTAGCTGCCTCTTCCAAATATACAGAAGAGTAATTGAGCTAGTTATAGGCTAGTCCTGACTCAAACCAGTCCCCTGGTTAAATCAATTCAATAACTTTGTAGGTTAGATTAATATTAGACTCAACTGATGAGATACTTGTAGGTTATTTACCAGTTAACAGAAATTACTTAGCCATAGCAAGATAGGCATTGAGGACCCCTGGAGCTGATTCAGCTGATCAAAGCTCCCTTGCCTGAGATTCTCATCATGTTTCCCCCAACCCTTTAAGCACCCCTATAGATATCCCTAGATGCTTTGTATTCAGGCAATGAGGATGCGACTTCTTCAGTCTAAGCCTTCATTCCTCTGGGCCAATCAAGCTCGGAAGGTCTCAGTATCTGTTAAGGGAAAAAACAACCCAACTTGCAAGGGGCAAAGGATTAGGCTATTGCTACTGTTTCATTCATTTCACCCCTTGGTGGTAGAATTCTTAAGGCCTTTGAGAAGATCTTCCACCACTTAAGTCACTTTAGATTTATTACTAGTGTACTCTGAAGTCTAGTATTCCAGAAACCTGATATAAGGAGTAGTATTGTTTGTGGTTTTTGTCCTTTGTTCTCTAAGAGGACCATGACATCAGGGAGATGATGACATGACTTGCAATTGACTTTGATTTGAGTGAGGGAGAGCTGTGCAAAATCACCAGCCTCTCTTTCTTCTCCAGAGCCATCTGGGTCCAGTGGCCAGATATCGATCAAGAGAACTGGATGCTCAGGATGCAGTGGGAGACCTTGACCCTTTTAAGCTAAGGTCTTTTCAGGTTCAGGTTTGAATGAAGCTAAAGGGGTAGTAAGGAGTACTAAGTATTAAGGAGTACTAAAGGAGGAAGAGAAAATGAAAACAGAAACAGAGCAAAAACCAGATAAAATCATGCCACAGTTCCTTGAGTGACTGAATCTGGGAGAGTCCCAGGAAGGACCGAATCCTGGATCAGAAGGATCAAGTCTTTGTGGTGAGCGATGTCAGTGGGTCTCCCAGTTTAAAACAGTAACCATAACCAGGAAGATCAGGACTACAGCAAAACGAAGATGTTTCCTGCAGAGTCACTGATCTCTGGGTTCCAGGGAAAATTGAGCATTTTCCTTTCAAATACCTCTTTCAATGGTTTGCACCAAAGAAGCAAGACAAAATCCTTACGGCAAAATAGTGCTTTGTCCTTCAAATTCCAAATTTAAAAAACCACCAAAACTAAGTTTCTTCAGCGCAGTAGTTCTACAATCCTAGATCTCTAGGGATCTGCCTCGATTTTTATTCTCTGTTGGAGTCCCTCATGCCACTGCTCAAAGGCTGGTTATTTCCATATCCAATTACAGGACTGAGGGCTGCTGGTTCAGCTACATTCTCTTTTTTAAAATGCCATTCAAAACCAAACAGTTTCCACAAATATGTTTCTCTTAAAGCTGGAAGAGGTAGCTGGGTGGTGCCATGGATAGAGTGGAGTCAGGAAGACTCATTTTCCTGAGTTCAAACTTGGCCTCAGATACTTACTAGCTGTGTGATTCTAGGCAAGTCACTTAACCCTGTTTGCCTCAGTTTCCTCATCTGTAAAATGAGCTAGAAAAGGAAGTGGCAAAACACTCTGGTATCTTTGCCAGGAAAACCCCAAATGGGGTCATGGAGTGTTGAACATGATTGAAAAATGACTGAACTAAAAAGCTGAAAGGAGCTCCCCTCCCCCCAGCCCCAGGAAGCCTCCCCGAGGCAACTGAGCGTTGGTGACTATTAGCTTTACAAAAGCCTCCAGTCCTAGCAAGGGCAGAGTACAACCAACTCTTCTCAATTTGTCTCTTTCTTTCTTTTGACAATCGAGGTTAAGTGCAGGGTCACACAGCTACTAAGTACTTGAGGCTGGATTTGAACTCAAGTCCTCCTGACTCCAGCACTGGTGCTCTATCCACTGTGCAACCTAGCTGCCCCAAATTTGTCCTTTTCTAAGGAGGGGTAAATCTCCTTCTCCAATCCAAAATCCAATCTCCTCAAAAGACTCCTTTTTACTTTCCTTGTTGGTAAATTTCAGTTCTGAAGAGATCCCCTGCTAGAACTTGGAGAAGGCTTGAATTACTGGTGGAAGATGAGGAAACTGAAGTCCATAGAGCTTAAGTGGTTTGTCTAAGGTCATACAGGTCATAAGCTTCATTGGAGGGGGTTTAGATAACATGATCTCACTCCAAAGTCAGAGCTCTGCTCACTGTCCTATGCCATCTCCAATTGCAAATGAGTCAGGAGACAAGGTTTCTAGACCTTTCTCAGCCGGTAACTCACAGTTTGACTTTGAGCAAACTGCTGAAATTTTCTGGGCCTTGGTTTGCTCATCTGTGAGGCAAGGATAATAATATCAGCTTCCCCTACCTCCCAGTGTAGTTCTGAGGATCAGATGTGATTAATAGACTTGAAAGGACTGTCAGAAGTGCTAGAGATTTCAGGGAACATATAGAGGACTATGATTCAGAGCAATGGATCAAGGGGGACACTTTGAGGGGGAGTGTGACACCTGGATGGGTCCTTGCCCCCCCCTTTTTTTAAGTGAAGCAATTGGGGTTAAATGACTTGCCCAGGGTCACACAGCTAGGAAGTATTATGTGTCTGAGGCCAGATTTGAACTCAGGTCCTCCTGACTCCAGGGCTGGTGCTCTATCCACTGTGCCACCTAGCTGCCCCTCCATTACCTAGCTGCCCTTGCCATTTCTCATACTAAACTGTATTGACCAGCCAGTAGGCCCAGTTTGGAGTCAGCTGCTTCTTTTCAGAATTCCTTCTCCAGAGTGGCTAATCTTCCTGTGATGTAGTGATTTTTCTTTTTGTACTTTGGGGGAAGTTGTTTGTACACAGAATGCACTGTGGGAACAAACCTTTCAGCTTTCTTTTTGCATCTATATCCTGGCTCAAGACATGAGCTTGATAACTGGATTGACTTTTCCCAGTGGATTTATCAGTAGAGAAGAGGTAAAGCTAACTTCACCTTCGACTCTTGACATGTTTCAAGTAATACAAGTTAATTTGTGTGTTTAAAAATTAGCAAATTATGGTTAAGATTTTAAGTGTCTGTCTGATATATGTGTGGAGTTCCTGTTTAGCAGTATGATATAGAGGGAAAAACAATTCTGGATTTGCTCTTAGAAGCCCTGGTTTCAAATGCCAGTTCTATCTTTTATTTTCCTATGTGATCCTGGAAAATCACTTAATCTCCTTGCATTTGAGTTTTCTAATCTATAAAAGGGAAGGGTTGGATTAGGTAATTCCCCTCTAAGGTCCCTTCCAGTTCTAGATCTATCATCCTAATGAAGTGAGGTCATTAGCACTGCACATGGATTGTAGAGGAAACCTGCAAGAGAAGCATTTCTCTTTTTGAGAGTCTCTAGGTAGTTAAAAAAAATAGAGGAAAAGGTAAGGTATCTGATAGCAAAAAAACAAGACTAAAGCCAAACTAAAACAAAAAGAAACTGACATGGAAAATAGATTGAGGAGAAAAACAGGAATTCTGATCAGTGTAATTGAAGAAGGGGGGGTTTTGGGGTGCTCTTAGATGCACAGAGGCACCCCAAGGTCATGGGAAAAAGCCCAAATCATGGCATGGATCTGCCTGAATGAATTCAACTCAGATCTTCTTCCAGCCACAGAAAAAGTTTATTGAAGGTAAGCATATAGGCCAGACTTCAAAGGAACCCAAACATCAGTGATCTCAATAGGGTTCAAGGTGGTCAGGTGATGCTCACAAGAAAGAGCAGCATGAGGCAGTCTAGAAAGTGCAGTGTCTGAGTAGGGGCTGGGGTGGATAAGCCAGGTGATGGCCATCAGGGCGGGGATGAGGGGTCTCAGCTTCTAAGCTTGAGAACAGCTCAGCATCAGAATGGGGGAAAGGTGAGCCTTAAGTACAGACTGATTGGGGAGGGGCCAAGCAGTTTGGGGTGAGGGGAGGAGGGGTCTATGGAGATCTGGATGGGGATGGCCAGCAAGCTGGGGTGAAGGGAATACTGGCGCCTAGCTAGGATTAAGGGTGGGAATGGCTAGGAAGGCAAAACAATGGGAAAACCAGTTGATGGGGGAGGTGGGCCCTTTGGAAAAGGGTACAGGTGAGAATTTCCATTTGGAATGTCTGAGTGATTTGAACAGACAATGAGAATAGATAATGAAGGGAGCTGGAAGGGGAAGTTTTCTTTCAAAGGGCTTTCAAAGGGAAATAAGGCAGTTTCTAAAACTTTAAGGGTTTCCTGGGACTGGTAAACAAAACTGAAGCCAGGTTCTTTTTGTCAAAGAGAGATTAAGTAAGTCTACAAGGAATCTAAAAGTTTTAAGGTTTTTCTGGGAATTGTAGGTAAACCTCTTCATAATGACCAACCACTATTTAAGAGGAGTAATGATTAAACATGCTACCCATTTTTTGATCGAGAGATGAAAGACTTAGAGTACAGACTGAGACATATACATATATGCATATATATATAATGTATTTATATGTTTTTCCTTTCAGACATGTCCAATGCAAAAATTTGTTTTGCTTCATCAAATAGGTTTGTCAGTGATTTTGCTTTCCCTTCCTTCCTTACTTCTTTCCTTCCACTCATAGAATGGGTTTATTTAAGGCATTAAAATACAATGAAATGATTCATGTCCAAATCCTTAGAAATTTGCTTGTCTTTCATTTTCAACTGGGGAGCTGGGTAAAGGGCAAGTGGGAGGATATTTTTCCTTATTCAAAAAACAAAATTTAATTTATTTTTTTAATTTTTAATTTTTATTTTTTTAATTAATTTATTTTGATTTATCAATAATCACTTCCATATGCTTTTGAGTTTAAAATTTTTGCCCCCTTCCTCCCCACCACCCTCCCCAAGACAGCGCACAATCCAATATATGCTATGCATTTACATTCCTATTAAACATATTTTCACATTAGTGATGTTGTAAGTAAAAATTAAAACCAATAGGAGGAGCCATCAGAAAGAGGAAACAAAACTCAACAGAAGAGAAAAAAATAACAATTCAACTTCCATAGTTCTTTCTTTGGATGTGGATAGCATTTTCTATCACGAGGCCTCTGGAGATGTCTTAGATCCTTGTATTGTTGGGAAGGGTTAAGTTTATTAATATTAGTCATTGCACAACATGGATGTTATTGTGTACAACACTCTCTTGGTTCTGCTCACTACACTCAGCATCAGACCATACAAGTTTTTCCAAGTTTTTCTGAAGTCAGCCTGTTCATCATTTCTTATAGCACAATAGTATTCCATTACATTCATATACCACAACTTGCTCAGCCATTCCCCAATTGATGGGCATCTTCTCAATTTCCAATTCTTTGCCACCACAAAAAGAGCTGCTATGAATATTTTTGTACATGTGGTGGGTCCTTTTCCCATTTTTATGATCTCTTTGGGATGCAGCCCTAGAAGTGCTATTGTTGGGTCAAAGGGTATGCACAATTTTATAGCCCTTTGGACATAGTTCCAAATTGCTCTCTGAAATGGTTGGATCATTTTACAACTCCACCAACAATGCATTAGTATTCCAATTTTCTCACATCTTCTCCAACATTCATCATTTTCCTGTTTTGTCATGTTGGCCAATCTGATAGGTATGATGTGGTCCCTCAGAGTTGTTTTGATTTACATTTCTCTAATCAATAGTGATTTAGAGCATCTTTTATATGACTATAGATAGCTTTAATTTCTTCATCTGAGAACTGCCTGTTCATATCCTTTGACCATTTATCAATTGGGGAATGGCTTGTATTCTTATAAATTTCACTTAGTTCTCTATATATTTTAGAAATGAGGCCCTTATCAGAGAGACTGGTTGTAAAAATTCTTTCCCAATTTTCTATCTTTCTTCTAATCTTAGTTGCATTGGCTTTGTTTGCGCAAAAACTTTTCAATTTAATATAATCAAAATTATCCATTTTGCTTTTTGTAATGTTCTCTATCTTCTGTTTGGTCATGAATTCTTCTGTTCTCCATGAATCTGATAGGTAAACTATTCCTTGCTCTCCTAGTTTGCTTATACTATCAGCCTTTATGTCTAAATCATGAACCCATTTTGACTTTATTTCAGTATATGGTGTGAGATTTTGGTCTATGCCTAGTTTCTGCCATATTCTTTTCCAGGTTTCCCAGCAGTTTTTTTCAAAGAGTGGGTTCTTACCCCAGAAGCTGGGGTCAACAAAATTTAATTTAAAAGAAAAAAGACTAATAATATGGGTAAATTATTAGATTTTGATTTAAAAAAATCCTATATCACCAACATAAAAAATGAAAAAGAATTGATCACAACAGATCAAGAAGAAATAAAGGAAAGTATTACAAACTATTTTGCCCAAATATACGAGTGTTTGGAACATTCATATTACAAAAAACTGACATCTTAAAAGAAATAGATGAATATTAAAAAAAATAGGTTAACAGAACAAGAAATAAGAGAAATTATACAATACAATCTCACAACAAGAAACTGAATGAGTCATAAATGGACTTGGAAAGAAAAAACTCCAGGACCAGATGGTTTTATTTATTATTTAAAAAATTTTTATTTTTATTTTCATTTCCAAAAGTTTTCCTTTCTTACAGTGCCCTCCCCCCACTGAATAGCCAAGAAATGTGATACCCATTATACATATGAAATCATGTAAGACATATTTCCGTATCAGCTATATTTTGAAAAAAAAGCAAGAAAAATAAAGGAGAAAAAATATACGGACAGTTCTCACTTTAGTAAGTGGACCACAGAAGTATACTTGAAGAGATTTTTAAGTTATATGGATTTGTCCACTGACATGGGGAACGGAGGGAGCTAGAAAAGGGGCCTACAACCCATAAAGGGAAGGGGACATGGTTCAAGGACACTTGTGGGCCTGGCACAGAGAAGCAAGAGCAGGAGGACCTGGAGCCAGCCATGTGGAGGCCTGAACCAAGAGGAACATGTGAGTCAGAGAGGTGGAGCAGGGCAAAGGTCTCCTCTCTCCCTAAGGACTCAAACCAAACTGCTGTTCCAGAGGTGGTGGTGGTTGTCTCTCTGTGCCTCTGTTCTTTTGCTTTCACTTGGAGGGTTGTTTGTTTGTTTTTTGGAGGGGTGGGAGGAGAGAGAGAGAAAGAGAGAGAGAGAGAGAGAGAGAGAGTGTGTGTGAGAGAGAGAGGGAGAGAGAGAGAGAGAGAGAGAGAGAAAAGAAAGTACTTTATGGTAAAGTTAATATAGGTGTTTTTTTGGGAATGTAGCTAACTTTTAGAATTCCTTATGCATGTAAAATATAATTTGTGTAATGTGATTCTATGCAAAGTGAGAGCTGTCTCTACTTCAGTCTTCATTTTGAGTCTATCTGTTCTCTATCTGGAAGTGGATGGCATTTTATTTCATGAGCCTTTTGAAGTTGTGGTGGATCACTCTATTGATCAGAATTTCTTTCAGAGTTGATTATCTTTACTATATTGTTGTTACTGTGTAGATTGTTCTCCTGGTTTTGCTCACTTCACTTTGTATCAGTTCATGTAAGTCTTCCCAGGTTTTTGACCAGATGGGAGAGATGGGAGAGACAAGTGAATTCTATAAAACATTCAAAGAATCATTAATTCTAATACTATACAAATTGGTTGGAAAAATATAGAAAAAAGACATACTACCAAATTTCTCTTAGGAAACAAATGTGGTCCTGATCACCTAAACTAGGGAGAGATTAATCAGAGAAAGAAAACTATAAACAACTATCTTTAGTGAATATCCTTGTAAAAGTATTGAATAAAATATTAACAAAGAGGTTATAGTAACATATTCAGAAGATTTCCCAATAGGAACATATTGGATTTTTATCAAGAATATAGGGATGGTTCACTATTATAAAAACTGTAAATTTAATAGATCCCATTAATAACAAAAACAATACAAATCAGATGATTACATCAATGGAAGCAGAATAACTTTTTGATAAAATAGAAAACTCATGTAAGAAATTCTGTAAAGCATAGAAACAAATGGAGAGTTCCTTAATATGGCAAATAGCATCTTTCAAAACCCAAATATTAGCATAATCTGTACTGAAGAAAGCTGAGAGACCTTTCCAAGAAGTTTAGGGGCAAAAAAAAAGGGTGTCTGCTGCCACCCCTATTATTTAATATAGCTAGAAATACTAGCTATAAAAATAAGAAAGAAGCAATTTTAATAATATGCATAGGCAGAGGAAGCAACTTTAGAATTATTGACAAATTCTATTATGTTTTATCCTTTGTTCAGTCATTTTTCTGCCATGTCTGATTCTTTGTGACCCCACTTAGGGTTTTCTTGGGAAAGATACTGGAATAGTTAGCCATTTTCTTCTCCAGCTCATTTTACAGATGAGGAAACTGAGACAAACAGGATTAAGTGACTTGCCTTCAGATAAGCTATATCTAGAAAGCCCTAGAGATTCAACTAATATTAATTGAAACACTAAGTAAGATATATAAATAAATTCATAAAACTACTAACCTGCAAGAAGAGATGAGTTAGAAAAAGAAATTCCATTCAAAATAGCTGCTGAATGAGGGCTGAGTCCTGGGAGACCTCCATGTAGGGGACCTCCATGAGGATTTGGTGAGGCAGCTTTTGAATTTACGTAATGATGTACAATGGAGGGGACCAAATATTCACTTCATAGCATGTGCAGGTCTTCTATGAGTGTTATTTACTTGTTGGATGGTAGGATGGCCTTTTGATTGGCTGCGGAGCTAGAACTAAGTGTGAATGCAAAAGGCACTAACTGGCCAAATCACGGTTTTATTTTCTGGTGATAGTTGAGACAATGACTTCTGTTAGTCTGAGAGGCTTGAATCTCCTAATCTTTGGTAGGGAGTGAAAGCAGGCTGCGTGACTGAGCTGAAGGGCATGGAGTAGTCTGAGAAATGATCAAGGGCAGAGGGGTTTGTGCCTGGGTCCTAGGTAGGACCTTGATTTGGAGGGCCTTTTCTGTAGTAAAGAGGGAGCAGTTTGGATTTAATCTTCTTAGGGAAGAAACTATCCCATTTGCAGGAAAGATGGCTAACATGGTAGAGAACCTGTCTTCTTTGTTCTTCTAAGCCCCACATCATCCATTCATTCATTCATTTGATTCATTTAATATATACTATGTGCCTAACACTGGGTATCCCTGTCTTCAAGATTACAGTATAACTGAGGAGATAGGATTTGAACACAAGTTATTGAAATAATAGACAAGATGTGTTAAGTGACTTAATAATATTAATAGCTCATATTTCCCCATGATGACCCTGCAAGGCAGGTAGTATAAGTCTTACCACTCCTATTTTTAGAGTCACTTAATCAATAAACATTTATTAAATACCCACTATATGCCAGGCTAATTGCTGTGCTAATTGCTGGGGATTCAAAGAAGGTAAAAGACAGCCCTTGATCCCATGGAGCTCATAGTTTAATGGGAGAGACAGAGCACACACAATTATATACAAATAAGCTATATGCAGTATAAATTGGGACTAAGAGGGATTGGGAAAGTCTTCATTTAAAAGGTAGAGTTTTCCCTGGGATTTGGAGGAAGCCAAGGAAACCAGAAGGCAGAAATGAGAAGGAAGAGCATTCTATGCATGGGAGACAGTCATTCAAAGTGTCTGGAGTCAAGAGATGGAATATCTTGTTGAGGAAGAGCACTTGATCAAGGAGTATGGAGGTGAGAGTGGGGCATGAAGTAAGGTGTAAAGAGACTGGAAAGGTGGGGAGAATCAGATTATGAAGGGCTTTAAAAGTCAAACAGAGGATTTTATATTTAATCCTGGAGGTGATGGGGAGTCAATGGAGTTTATTGAATGGGTGTGTATGTGTGACATGATCTGATCTGTGCTTTAGGAAGGTTACTTTGACAGCTGAGTAGAGAGTGGACTGGAATTAGAAGAGACTTTTTTTTTGAGAAGAGACTTTTGACCGGCAAATAAACCATCAGGTTGCTTCATTAGTCCAGACATGAGGCCTGTACCAGGAAAGTGGCAATGTCAGAGGAGATAAAGGGGCAATATAAGAGATAGCATGAAGGTAGAATTGATAGAACTTGGTAATAGATTGGATATGGGGGAGGGTGAGAGTGATGAGTTGAGGATGACATGTAGGTTGTGAATGTGGGTGACTGGGAGCATAGTGGTACCCTGAACAGTAATAGGGAAATGAGGAGAAGTCTTACAGGAAAGAAAATGAGTTCAATTTTGAACACATTGAATTTAATGTCTAGGGTACATCTAATTTGAGATATGTGATAGGCAGTTGGAGATGAGCAAAGCATTCGAGGCTGGGAAAGTACATCTAAGAATAATTAGCATAGAGATAATAATTGAATACATGGAAGCTGATGAGATCACCAAGTGAAATAGTGTAGAGGGAGAAGAGTAGAGGACAAAACCTCTGTGGGATACCCATACTTAGTGGGCATGACCTGGATGAAGACCCAGCAAAGAAGACTGAGAAGGAGCCATCAGATAGCTAAGACTGGTACTGGAAGTGACTGATGTCACAGAAACCCAAAATGAAGAGAGTATCAAGGAAAAGACAGTGATTTGTGGTGTCGAAGGTTACAGGGAGGTCAAGAAGGATGAGGATTGAAAAAAGGCCATTTATTTGATTTGGAAATTGAGAGATCATTAATAATTTTGGAGAGAGTAGTTTCAGTTGAATGATGAGGTCAGAAGTCAAACTGTAGTGAATTAAGAAGAGAGGGGAGAGGAAATGGAAGCGCCTCTTCTAGACAGTCTTCTTAATGAGGTTAAAAAAAAAAAAGAGATAAATGATGATAGCCAGCAGGGATGGATGGATCAAAGGAGAAGTTTTTGAGGATGAAGGAGACAGAATCAAAGATCAATCAAGAGACTTGCCCAATTTCATTCAGCTATAAGTGGCAGAATCAGGGCTTAAACTCAAGACTTTTTCCCCTCCAAGTCTAGATGTTCTTACAACTATTTCTGCGCTGCCTGTCAATAAGGTTTCAAAGGAAAAAGGAAGCACTCTTGGTCAGAAGGAATAAGGAAGGTTTCATGGCAGAGTTGGTCATTGAGTTAGGGCTTAAAGGATGGACAGAATTTAGACAGGTGAAGAATTGATGATTATAGAGGAATGGGAGGTGAGGGAGGGGGGTGATGAAGTAAGTCCAGATGGAACAGAATGATGAGGTGGGAAAGTATAAAATGTGTTCATTGAGTGGCAAATTGTCTAATGCAGCTGAAGCATAAAGGCCTTATGCTTTCTCTTCATTGACGCGGGAGGGCCCTCTCCAATCGTCCTGATCAGTATCTTGCCACTAGATCCAGATGGCTCTGGAGAAGACAAGGAGGAGAAAGTGAGGCTGGTGACTTTGCACAACCCTCCCTCACTTAAATACAATTCACTTGCAAGTCATGACATCACCTTCTTGATGTCATGGTCATCTTTGAGAACAAAGGACAAACAACAACAACAACAACATGTATACACCTCTTTTCTGTTCTTGGGTTATCTTTGCTTTTCTCATTCTTCTGCTTTTCTATACATTTGCTTCTCTTTATACCTACCTGACTTTTCAGAAAGTCTCCCTCTACTATGGGTTTCATAATTATCTGTATTAGCATCTTATCTCCACCTCCCTTTCCTCATTAGACTTCAAGAGGGCAATGACCTATGTCTTATCTAGCCTGTATATCCTCCAGTACCTAGAGTATTGCCTGTCACATGGCAGGCACTGGACAAAAGTTTGTCGAATGCAGACATGAATTAGAATCGTGTACACAAACTTTGGAAGTGTACAAGTGGAGTCTTGATGTCTACTCATCAAGGATGTCATAAAGGGAGTTCCTCTTTTGACATGGGCTGAACCAGAGGGCCTCTGAAGGATCCTGCAGTTCTGAGAGTCTGTGATTCGCTATGTAAGGACGTTTATTCTGGGTATGCCCAGATCACCTCAAATGGGCTTCCTGCACCACTGGTGGTGAGGTGGCCTCCTTTAATTGGCTGCTTGTAGTATGGGACATTCTGCCTCTCCTGTTTATTCCTGCTCACTCCTGCTGTATCCCGAGGGTGAAAGACATGGTTCACCCACAACTTAGTGACCATGAACTGAACCAGTGAGAGGGGAAGGATTTCCTTCTCCTCGTCTCCCCATTTGACCTGCCTTCAGAGAAATGGAACTGTTTGTTTCTGTTCTATTCCATTTATCCTTCTCAGTTTTAGGTACTGGAGGTGCTCCCCACTGGACCTGAACATTCAAGCCAGAGTGACCTTGGAGCCAGGATACCAGGTGGGATGTTGCAGCCAGCTTGGTGGAGAATCTCAGAGAAGTTGGGTTATCTGGGACTGGAGCCTGGGGGATGGGGTAGGTCTTGTATTTGGAATTTGGGACTGAGCTCTACAGGGATTAAGCTAAACTATAAACCTACTACCCTTTTCCTTTCCAGAATATGAGGTGGTATGGGGTGGGAGGAGAGGATTATACCTTCCATGTGTTCGGGGAGTAAGTTGTAATTATACCTTTTGAAAGTATAATTCCTCTGAAAAATCTGATTTGTCTGTTAGTGGCTAAATGGAGCTGGGATGCTTCCCCCTACAGTTTGGGAGACTTCCATCATATGGAGCTAGAGATATTTTTGGAGAGCCTAGACATCCCCAATATTCTTAAAGGTACCAGAGAACTTTGGGGAGGGTAAAAGGTAATTTAGCTGGCCTTCGGACAGTGAGGGCTAAGGTAGCATGTGTTACATGTAGGGTCTTGCCTGGGATAAGATTGGGTCCTTT
Organism: Vombatus ursinus; assembly: GCF_900497805.2. Classification (NCBI taxonomy): domain Eukaryota; kingdom Metazoa; phylum Chordata; class Mammalia; order Diprotodontia; family Vombatidae; genus Vombatus; species Vombatus ursinus. The sequence continues at coordinate 851,473 of NW_020952487.1, forward strand.
GCTTTTGTTGAACACCTGGGGATATTCTCTGAGGAGTAGTTTTGATTTTTATATACTCCAGATTACAAGATCCTAGAGAAATTTGGCAAAATTAAATTTTTTTTCCATTTTATATTTAGTATTTTGTTTTTCCCTAGTTACATGTAAAAATGATTTTAACATTCATTTTTAAAACTTTGAGTTCCAAATTCTCTCCCTTCCTCCTTCCCCCTCCGCATTGAGAAGGCAAGTAATTTGATATAGATTATACATGTGTAGTCAAACAAAACACTTTCATAATAGTCATATGAAAGACTAATGGTATTTCCCTCCATCCTATTCCTCCCCCCCGTTTATTCTATTCTCTTTCTCCTTTCACTCTGTCCCTCCTCAAAAGCATTTTGCTTCTGACTATTCTCTCCCCCAATATGCCCTCCCTTCTACCACTCCCCCCTTCTCTTATCCTCTTCACCCCTACTTTCCTGTAAGGTAAGATAGATTTCTATTCAGAATTGAATGTATATGTTATTCCCTCTTTGATCCAATTCTGATGAGAGTAAGATTCACTAACTCTCCCTCATTTCCCCTCTCTTCTCCTCCACTGTAAAAGCTTTTTCTTTTTTCCCCCATTAATTAATTAATTAATTTTTAGTTTTCAACATTCACTTCCATAGGATTTTGATTTTAAAATTTTCTCCCCCTCCCTTCCCTTCTCCCTCCTCAAGACAGTGTGCAATCTGATATAGGCTATTCATATACACTCCTATTAAACATATTTTCACATTAGTTATGTTGTAAGGAAGAATTAGAACTAATAGGAGGAACCACCAGAAAAGAGGAAATAAAACAAAACAGAAGAAAAAATAGCAAATAGTATGCTTCAATCTGCATTCAAACTCCATAGTTCTTTCTTTGGATGTGGATAGCATTTTTTGTCATGAGACTTGGAGATGTCTTAGATCCTTGCATTGCTGAGAAGGGCTAAGTCTATCAAAGTTAGTCATCTCACAATGTGGCTGTTACTGTGTACAATGTTCTCCTGGTTCTGCTCACTTCACTCAGCATCAGTCCATACAAGTCTTTCCAGATTTTTCTGAAGTGCCTTGTTCATCATTTCTTATAGCATAATAGTATTCCATTACATTTATATACCACAACTTGTTCAGCCATTCCCCAATTGGTGGCATCCCCTTAATTTCCAATTCTTGGCCACCACAAAAAGAGCTGCTATAAAGATTTTTTGTACATGTGGGTCCTTTTCCCATTTGTATGATCTCTCTGGGTTATAGCCCTAGAGGTGCTATTGCTGGGTCAAAGGGTATGTACAATTTTATAGCCCCTTGGGCATAGTTCCAAATTGCTCTCCAAAATGGTTGGATCACTTCACAACTCCACAAACAATGCATTAGTGTTCCAATTTTCCCACATCTTCTCCAACATTTATCCTTTTCCTGTTTTGTCTTGTTGGCCAATCTGATAGGTATGATGTGGTCCCTCAGAGTTGTTTTGATTTGCATTTCTCTAATCAATAGTGATTTGGAGCATCTTTTATATGGCCATAGATAGCTTTAATTTCTTCATCTGAGAACTGCCTGTTCATATCCTTTGAACATTTATCAATTGGGGAATGGCTTGTATTCTTATATATTTGATTCAATTCTCTATCTAGTTTAGAAATGAGGCCTTTGTCAGAGATGCTGGTTGTAAAAATTGTTTCCCAGCTTTCTTCTTCTTTAAAAGCTTTTTCTTGCCTCTTTTATGTGAGAAAATTTATCCCATTCTACCTTTCCCTTTTCCTTTCTCCTAGTATATTCCTCTCTCACCCATTAATTTTATTTTTTAGATCTCATTCCTTCATATTTAAACTCATACCTGTGCCCTCTGTCTATATATATATATATGTATATATATATATATACACACATGCATATATGTATATATACATTCCTTCTAACTACCCTAATAGTGAGAAAGGTCTCATAAGTTGCAAATATCATCTTTCCATGTAGGAATGTAAACAGTTCAACTTTAATAAGTCCCTTATCATTTCTCTTTCCCATTTACCTTTTCATGCTTCTCTTAAGTCTTGTATTTGAAAGTCAATTTTTCTATTTAGCTCTGGCTTCTCAAGAATGCATTAAATTCCTCTACATCATTGAATATCAATTTTCCCCCTCATTGATTACACTCAGATATGCTGGGTAGGTGATTCTTGGTTTTAATCCTACCTCCTTTGACCTCCAGAATATCCTGTTCCAAGCCCTCAGATCCCTTAATGAAGATGCCGTTAAATCTTGTGTTATTCTGATTGTATTTCCACAATAATTGAGTTGTTTCTTTCTTGCTGCTTGCAATATTTTCTCCTTGACCTGAGTACTCTGGAATTTGGCTATAATATTCCTCAGAGTTTTCCTGTTGGGATCTCTTTCAGGAGGCAATTGTTGGATTCTTTCATTTTCTATTTTACCCTCTGATTCAAGAATATAGGACAATTTTCCTTGATAATTTCTTGAAAGATGATGTCTAGGCTCTTTTTTTGATCATGGCTTTCAGGCAGTCCAATAATTTTTAAATTATCTCTCCTGGATCTATTTTCCAGGTCAGTTGTTTTTTCAATGAGATAGTTCACATTATCCTCTATTTTTTATTTTTGCATATTTGTTTTATAATTTCTTGATTTCTCATAGAGTCATTTGTTTCCATTTGCTCGATTTTAATTTTTGGACCTCCTTTTCCATGTGGCCAATTCTGGTTTTTAAGGAATTCTTCTCCTCATTGGCTTTTTGGACCTCTTTTGCCATTTGGTCTAGTTTATTTTTTTGAGGTATTATTATTTAAGGTATTGTTTTCTTCTGCATTTTTTGGGGTCTCCTTTAGTAAGGTGTTGACCCATTTTTCATGATTTTCTAGCATCACTCTCATTTCTCTTCCTATTTTTTCCTCTACTTCTCTTACTTGATTTTCAAAATCCTTTTTCAGTTCTTCTATGGCCTGAGACCAATTCATATTTTTCTTGGGGGCTCTGGATATAGGAGCTTTGACTTTGTTGTCTTCTTCTGGTTGTATGTTTTTATTTTCCTTGTCACCAAAGTAAGGTTTTATAGTCTGAGTTTTTCCCCCTCTGTTTGCTCATCTTTCCAGCCAGGTCCTTGACTTTTTAACTCTTTGTTAAGGTAGCCTCTGCTTCCAGTGTGGAGGGCAATCTGTCCCTAGTTTAGGGGTTTTGTGTAGCTGTTTTTAAGTATACTTCTAGGGACTTGTAAATTTTCAGTTCTTCCAAGGTGGTATGATCTAAGGAGAGGTGTTTACTCCTCTTCTGGCCTATGCTCTGATCTGTGAGTGACCACAAACACTCTTTTCTGCCCTGGAAATGAGAGGAGGGTTCTTTCTCCACTGCTTCCACAAGCTCTGCTATGCCAGTGCTCCTCCTCACCGCAGGACTGCCACCCAGAACTAGACACAGATCCAGACATAGGCAAAGCAAGAGAATCCTGCCTCAGAGCCAGCAAAGAGATCCATGCAATCCCCCTCTCATCAGCTGCTCAATCCCCCCACCATCTGTGGGCTGAGAGCTCCAGAAGCATCTGCTGCCACTGTGGCCTCCACTCTGGGGCTTCACTAGGGCCAGGGCTGGACTGCACTTCTCTCTCACCCAGGCATGACAGGCCTTTCCCACTGACCTTCTAAGCTTTCTTTGGTGTTTGTGGGTTGAGAAGTTTGGAAACCATCATAGTTCCCTTTGATTCAGTCCCCTAAGGCCTCCTCCCCGTTCACTGAGGCCTTGTTTTTGCCTGCGCCACCCACACTGAATTGTGCTCATCTCCCAGCCTGGCACAACAGACCTTTCCCATCAACCATCCAGATTTGTCTTGGTGTGGAAATTTCTTTCACTCCATCTTTTTGTTGATTCTACTGCTCTCAAATTTATTTAGAGTCATTTTTACAAGTATTTGGAGGGGTTTGGGGGAAAGCTCAAGCAGGTCACTGCTTTTACTCTGCCATCTTGGCTCCACCTCCCAAAAAGAAGTTAAGGCTCTAACTTTAAAATTGGCCAGACTGAAACATGCTCTTTTTTTCCCACATGCTGTTTCCTACCCACTCTTTCCTACTGTGTCCAGAGGGTGAAGATCACAGTTTCTCTAGAACATGGATGCTATGAACTGAACTGTGAGAGGGGAAGGACTTTCATCTTCTGCTGTCCCTCTTTTACCCTTTCTTAGACAAATGGGATAGGGATAGGAGGGGTTTGTTTCTGTTCTGTTGCATTTGGCCTTCTTAATTTTAGATGCTAGAAGTGATCCACACTGGATTTGGGAGGTTAAGACATGATGATCTTAGAGGTAAGATTTGAGGTGGATTGTTGCAGTGAGCCAGTTCAGCAGAGAATCCAGAAAAAGTCAGAGTGCCTGGGACTGGAGCCCAAAGTGGGTATGGGACTTGGATCTTGGGATGAGGCTACATAGGAGGAGGTAAGCTATATATCTAATTCCCTTCCCTTCCCTAGTGTCTGAGGTGGTACAAAGTGGAAAGGGTGTATGTGTGTGAGAAGATTATATTCTTCATGTTGGGGCAACATATCTGAATATTTGTGATTATACCTTTTGATGTAAATATTTCTTTACAAAAGCTAATTTAACTGTCAATGGCTAAATGGAACTGGGGCTCAGGGGACTCCCATATAGTTGGTGGGGGAACACCAAATTCCAAATGGTTAGAGCTATTTGCAGAGAGCCTAGATATCCCTAACCCTCTTAAGGGTACTGGACAACCCTGGGGGAGTGGTAAAATTTAACTTACATGGCTTTTAGGCAGTGAGGGTCAGGGTAGTCTGTGTTACATCTGAATGACTTTAATTCCCCAGGTTCCACCTGCAGTTTCAAAACTTTCTCAAAACCATCTCTTTTGTTCTTCTCTCTCTCTGTCTCTGTCTATCTCTGTCTGTCTCTCCTCTCTCTCTGTTTCTGTCTCTCCTCTCTCTGTCTCTGTCTGTCTCTCCTCTGTCTTTCTCCTTTCTCTTTCTGTCTCTGTCTCTTTCTCTCTGTCTCTTTGTTTTCTGTCTTTCTCTGTCTCTCCTCTCTGTCTCTCTTTCTCTCTCTCTGTCTCTGTCTCTCTCCTCTCTCTCTGTCCTCTCTCTGTCTCTCTCTCTGTCTGTCTTTCTCTACCTCTCCATGTCTCTGTGTCTCTGTCTCTCTCTGTCTCTCTGTTTCTCTCTGTCTGTCTATCTGTCTGTCTCTCAGTGAGACCCTGAGCAAAACTTTCTTGGTTGATTTCTCCAGGAGTAAACTCTTTCTGAGATTTGGGGGGAATCTGGGAAGACTCTGGAAGAGTTGAAGTAAACTAAATTGGATACCTTCTTTTTGTTTACACGCAACTATGTTGAGGCACATAGGTATCTTTCTTCACATTTGTTTGTGCCTGTATCTATTATATAGTGTGCATTTGTGTGGGTGTGAAGGAGCTGGAAAACTGAGGTTGCAGATGGCATTTGGAGTGATTGGGGAAGGACAGGGATTTCTAAAGAAATTTCCCTCTCAGAATACCAGGAATGCCCAGTTCACCCTCTGTCCAAGGTCCTCCCCTCCCAGCAAAAAAGACACACAGCAGATTTGATGCTCTGGTTTAATAGTTTCAATTCATGCAAATATATTTTTAATGATTTCCTTTAAGGAATTGTTTTAAGGAATGATTCCTACAGGTCTGTATCTTCTTGCCTCTAAATGCACACTGGGAATATGTTTGTGTTTCTAGACGAAAAATAAATGGAATGAGATCATGGCTCCGATGTGAACCTGAGGTAGCTAGGGCCACCCAGGTCAACCCAGAGCTTCCTTTTTACTGGGCACACCCACCCTCCTGTACCACACTGAGCCCAGGGATGGGGGCAGAGGCTTACAGCTGAAGCCAGAATGATGCATATTGGACATACTAGGGGATGAGGGACATATCCTCTTGCTTTGCAGATTAAACTGCAGAAAAGGAATAGATTCAAAGAATCATTTTAGAACTGGAAGGGACCTGGTCTACTTGCAGTTCTTCACACATGTTACTCCATCTCCCATCTCTTGGCCTCTGCACTGGCCACCCTCCATGCCTAGAATGCTCTGCCCTCTTCCTTACCTTCCTTCTGGACTCAGTTCAAATCCCACCTCTGCAAGAGGCCTTACCTGGTCTTCCCAGTTCTTCATCCTTTCCAGATTCCTTTGATATAATCTTTCTCTATACCATGTATTTATTTATTTATGGCTAGGAGATAGGGTTAAGTGAGTTGCCCAGGGCACACAGATAGTAAATACCAAGTGTCTGAGGTGGGATTTGAGTTCAGGTCCTCCTGGCTCCTGGGCTGGTGCTCTATCTATTGCGCCACCTAGCTGCCCCTATATCTTGTATTTATCTAGATATTTGCATATTATTTCCCCCATTCGAATATATGCTCCTTAAGGGCAGGGATTGTGGTTTTGTTAATTTTTTTTTTTTTGCTTTTCATTGTATCTCCAGTGCTTAGCCCAATGCCTGACACATAAGACCTGCTTAATAAATGCTTGTTGACTGATGGACTGACTGACCTAGACGATTTCTAAAAGCTCCATGTTATGCATTGTTCAAGAAAGAAAAGGCTTAGCTATCCTCACCCTCAAAAATAGGTTAGTCCCTTTTGCTTAGGGTTGGAGAATGGACTATTCATATTAGGGGATAGAGATGAGGGTTACAAGCCTGGGAAGGGAATCATGTAGGGGTTCATTCTGGGGCCTATCTTTGTGTATACTCATTTATAGTTTTCCTTATTGAATCTCCAGTACTCTCTGGATCTGAGAATTAGTTGGGGCTATGTTAGTAGAGCTGCCCGTTCATGGATGAGAGAAGTTCCCAAACCTTTCTCCCCAACATCTCACCTCCATGAGGATCCCCTGAAGCATGATCTCTTTAGGATGAGCAAAACCCTTTATGAAAGTGATCACTGTAGATCCTCTTCCCCAAGCTGTTTTTTTTAAGATGAGGAAACTGAGGCTCAGAGAAATTAAATGACTTCCCCAACATCCTTCAACTGGTAAGTGTGGAATTTGAAAACAGATTTCCTCACTCCAAGTAGAGGGAATCCACTGCCTCTTTCTCCCAACACATGGCCCAGACATAAGCTGACAAGGAAGTAACTGAATGTACTGCTCCCCTACCCCACCCCACCCAGAGACCATTGTGTGACTGTTTGTGTAGGGCTAGGCCCATACCCAGAACAAATGAACAAGGGACACTGGCTTGGCACAGAGAGAGATACTGACATTGAGTGGTAGATTTTGTTGACTGTTGGTCAGCTGAAGTTGTCTTCAGAGAGATTGTAGTGGTCTGTGAGGCAGTTGTCTAAAGAACACTTGTCTATGCTGAGGCGATTGTCTCTGGGCCTGATGTAGTAGAATCCTGTCCAGCTGCAAAGTCAATTTTTAAACTTTGAGGTACTCAAACTCTCTCCACCTTGAGGTGGGGAGTGAAAGGCATCTGGGCAGTTGCCAGGCTATAAAGAGTAGTAAACAGCCTCTCCCTAGGGCCTGGGTTTTCGGGCCCTTCTTCAGGAGGAGAGGGAACTGTTTGGACAGAGCAGCCACCTGTCTTTTTGGGGAAACGGGAATGCAGACATACCTCAGTGATGTTGCGGGATTGGTTCTAGACTATGATAAAGTGAGTCTCATGAATTTTTACTTTCTCAGTCCATATAAAAGTTATATTTATACTATACTGCTATTTATTAAGTGTGCAATAGTATTAAGTCTTTGTTCAATACCTTTTCAGTTGCATCTGACTCTTTGTGAACCCATTTGGAGTTTTCTTGGCAATGATCCTGGAATGCTTTGCCATTTCCTTCTTCAGCCCATTTTACAGCTGAGCAAATGGAGGCAAACAAGGTTAAGTGACTTGCCTAGGGTCACACAGCTAGTAAGTGTCTGAGGTCAGATTTGAATTCAGGTAGTCTAGTCTTCCTGACTCCAAGCCACTCTATCCACTGCACCACCTAGCTGCCCAATTAAAAATATTTTATTACTAAAAAATGCTAAACATCATCTGAATCTTCAGGAACTTGTAATCTTTTTTTGCCGATGGAGGGTCTTGCCTCCATGTTGATGGCTGCTAACTGATCACAATAATGGTTGCTGAAGGTTGGGGCGGCTGTGGCAATTTTAAAAATAAGATAAGAATGAAGTTTGCCACATAGATTGACTCTTTCTTTCACTTGAACACTGAGAGGCCATTGGAGGGTTATTAATTGATCTAATTTCAATATTGTTGTGTCTCAGGGAATAGGGAGGCCCAAGGAGAGGGAGAGAGATTAGGAACAGCTTTTTGGTGGAGCAGTCAGTACACAAACCACATTTGTCGATTCAGTTTGACGTCTTTTGTAGGTACAGTTTGTGGCTCCCCAAAGCAATTATAATAGTAACGTCAAAGATCACTGAGCACAGATCACCATAACAGATACAATACTAATGAAAAATTTTGAAATATTTTAAGAATTACCAAAATGTGACACAGAGACATGATGTGAGCAAATACTGATAAACTTGCTCAATGCAGAGTTGCCACAAACTTTAAATTTGTAAAAAAAAAAAATTAAAAAAAACTCCCCCCCCCCCCCCACTTCCCCACCAGGAATACCTTCAAAGTGTAACGAAGCAAAGCAAGGTAAGTCTATTTGTGGGAAGACCTGGGTAGGAGAGAAGTGAGTTTCTCTTCCTGCTTTAGAAGGCCCTATAGTATTCATTCATTAATTCATTGATTAATTTGGTAAATTGATGCATTGATTCTACAGATTGTAACCTCTGCCCCTTTCTTTTCTAAATTCTTATTTACTTTAAGACCTGGAGTGATAATAAATTGAGGATAGGTAGAACGTTTAAGGAATTGCTGATGACTACCAAATGCTCGCCCCCCTCATGCCCTCCCCCCCCAAAATCCCCTCCCAATTAAGTTTTGAAAGTAGTGGCCAAGAAACCATGAAAAGGACAGGGAGGCAATGATGTCTCAGATTGTTTATTTTCTGGAACAAAAAACTTCCTGTAGGAGGAGGGGAAGTCGATTTCGATGCTGACATCTAGAATAACTATTTCTCCCTTTCTTTCTTTTAACCTTGAGATACTTCCAGGTTGCTTCTTGGGCTACTGGGCACAGAGAGATACTTTAGTCAGATTGACTGTCTTTGCCTACCCTGTAGGTGAGCACAAAGGACCTGGGGATTCTTGAGTCCTGTATTAGCAGCTACTGCGGCCTCAGCATCTGGCATGACTAGGCGATGGAAGTGATCAGCCTGGGAGCAGAAGCAGAGACCCCAGCAAGAGACTATCACCTAATATAAGGTCCCCTGGTCTGGCAAACCAGGGAAATTAATCTCTCTCTCAAACATTTATCTTCTCTATTTTTACTCTGAGGTTTAGGAATAAGGTCCTGGACACAGGTAGAAATTTCACTGAAGGATAGGGATGGAGCCATAGATTAAACACACACACACACACACACACACACACACACACACACACAATTTTTAATCAGTATGTCACATCATTTGCTAAGCTAAATTCAGAACCCCAATAGGCTGGGCAGCCAGAGTACTGTGGCTGTCACACATGCATGCCAGGTAGACTGTAGTGAGGCCACTTGTGTGGTGGCTTGAGTATAGCTTCTCCTGGTGGGTATCAATGGTATTGCACTCTTGTGAGCTCTTCTTGAATTTGTAGGAGTTGTTTCATTCTTGTCATTTATTAATTCTAGTACCTGGCACACAGTAGATAATAAATGCCTGATGATTGATGAAGGATATGACAACATATTACATGCTTCATGTGTTACATAGGGTTCCCACAAAGAGTCACAGGCGGTCCATGCATGTAAACAAATATTCATGGAAAATCTACTATTGTATTTCTCCTGTAACAGCATAAAAGGACTCTCAAGTATAAGGGAAAAACTCAGACACATTTGTGTCCTCAAGATTATATTCTAACAGGGGTGAAAAGACTTGAACATAAATGACTGAAATCAAAAGCGTGAGGAAATGATTGAGATCATTAACAATGAGAGCTCTCCTGTCTATAGAATTTTCCCCACAACGACCTTCTGAGGTTGGTAGTGCAAGTATCGTTAGTCCTAGAGAAACAGAAGCAAATTCACAAAGAAGGTATTTTTTTTTACCAGCCCCATTATGAGCTGCAGTTCCAAATTTAGGGGGGAAAGTCTCAGACCCAGGGCTGTGGATGGAGAGAGAGCCCATAGGATTCTGTATTTCACATGCATCTTTCTGCCATGAAATATTTCAGATGTTTATGTGCAATCCTTCCACTTATATATTGAGAAATATTTTCTCTAAACCAGGAGTTCTTTATCTGAGGCCCACAGACCCCCAAGGGGTCCAAGGATGGATTTCACGGGACCCATGAATTTGAATGGAAAATATTTTGCATCTTTTTTATTTATCTATCTATCTATTTATTCATTTATTTTTACTAACTTTTGGCTTCCTTTGTAGTCTTGTATGTTTTATTTCGTATATTTAAAAACCATATGCAGTGAAGGGGTCTATAGACTTCTCCAGACTACCAAAGGTATCCAGTACACAAAAAAGGTTAAGGACTCTTGCAGTTGATCTAAGATATGCCTGGTGAGAGATAGCCCTGTTGAAAGCTACATTGTCCTGTTTCTGGCTCCTACCACTCCAAAAAAAGCTGCTTTGATTCCAAGATATAAATGTTTATGAGGCAGCCTGGATTGTTTGATAGAGGCAGGATGACCTGGGTTCAAATTCTGCCTTTGACATGTATTAGCTGTGTGACCCTGGGTAAGTCATGTAACTTTTGAGGGCTTTGTTGTTGTTTCGTTGTTTTAGTTGTATCTGACTTCATGACCCCATATGGATATTTTTTTGGCAAAGATACTGGAGCAGTTTGCCATTTCCTTCTCCAACTTATTTTGCAGACAAGGAAACTGAGGCAAAGAGGATTCAGTGACTTGTCTAGGGTCACACAGCTAATAAGTGTTGGAGGCTGGATTTGAACTCAGGTCTTCATAACTCTAGGCCTGGCACTCTATTCCCTGTGCCACCACTGCCCTTGAGGGCTTCAGGGTAACTCTTTAAGACTAAGTTTCAGAGAGTACTAACAACCTTCTTTTTTAGAGGGAAAATCCATTAGGTGGTTTTCCTTTCAGGCAATATCTTTTCATGGCAGTAACAGGATATCTACAAATGGTCCTCATTACCATTCATTGCAGAATCTGGATTTCTCCTGTTAGCACTGAGGATGGATCAGAATCTGAATACTAGAACATATTCATCATATATTTAGTTGTGTTGTCTTGGAAGCCATCAGATTGTGTGAGAGTAAAGGATAACATATGCAAATATGGTAGGAGAAATCCTTTGTTTCTTGCATATTGTCTATTTCATTCATGTTTACCCTAGGGGATAGAGACACCTTTCTCTGGATCTGTGACTCAATGCAGGAACTCCCTTTTGAGGACACTCTCTAACTCGCTCTCTCTTTCCTTATCTCTTTTTCTTTCTTTTTCTCTCTTTCTCTCTCTTTCCCCCTCTTCCCCCCTTTCTCTCTTTCTTTCTCTCCCTCACTTCCTCTCTCTTCTCTGTTTCTCACTTTGTCTCTGTCTGTATTTTTCCCTTTCATTCTCTTTTTCTCAAAGTAGGTCAACACCTTTTTTTGAAGGAAGGGGCAACTTATACTCTTAGAGCATTGCCTTGAGTATTGAGAGGTTCAGTGACTTTTCTGGGGTTACTTGCCCTTGTCTTCCTGACTTCCCTCTCAGCCAACAAGAGCCAGGAGAGCTCAGCCAGGCCCACAGCTGTCTTAGTCTTCTCCCTCCTACCCCACCAAAGAGAGAGCTCTTATGAAGTGGGTGGGTGCCCTTCACCCTAGTTGTTGGGCTCATTCAACATCTCTACCCACCTATGTCTCTCGTCTTGGTGCCCTTTTCTCCAAAAATTTCTTTCTTTCAAGGCTTGGCTTGGCAGAACAACTAGCTTATCTAATAAACTTTTTATTCTAACATGTTTATGGGAGTAAATATAGGAACATCACACCAAGGGCCTTCAGAAGACAAAGAATAGTTGTGTTTGTTTTTTTATAATAATATTGTGTCAATATATAAACTCATAAAATGTATAACCCAGCAGAGAGGAGCTTGGTACAAAATCTCTCTGGCATCAATTGAAATATATATTTCAGTATATAATATAGTCAATTATAATTAGATTTTAATAAATTATATGCATATAATTGAAAATCCATATTTCACTATGAAATGTAATGTAACTCTTAAAAATGTTATATTCTAAGGCTTTTCTGTAAAAAGGATATTTTCCTCTTAGAGTTTGCTAACTCCTGACCTAACAGGTTTGTTAAGGTTTATTAAGGAGCAGCCTTTTGGTGGAGCTCTGAGAACACACACAACATTTAGTGATTAAGTTTGCCGTCTTATATAGGTACAGTTTGTGGCTCCCCAGAGCAATTATAATGGTAACATCAAAGATCACTGATCACAGATCACGATAACAGTATAATAGTAATGAAAAATTTTGAAATATTGTGAGAATTACCAACATGTGACACAGAGACCTGATGTGAGCAAACACTGTTAGAAAAAGTGATGCCAATTGACTTGCTCAATGCAGAGTTGCCACAAACCTTCATTGTGTAAAAAAGAAAAAAAATTCTGCAATATTTGCAAAGCACAATAAAGCAAAAGGAAGTATGTCTGTATGTGGGAGGGCCTGGGTGGGAGAGTAGTGAGTTTCTCTCCCTGTTCTGGAAGGCCCTATAGTATTCATTCCTTAATTCATTGATTAATTTAGTAAATTTACTCATTGATTCTTCAGGTTGTAACCTCTGCCCTTTTCTATTCTGAATTCTGATTTACTTTAGGACCTGGGGTGATGATAATTTGAGGACATGGTAGAATTTTCAAGGAATTGTTGATGAACACCAAATGTTCCCCCTCTCTTCCCCCTCCCCTAATCCCCTCCCTGTTAAGTTTTGGAATAGTGGCCAAGAAACCATGATAGAGGACAGGAGAGAGAATGATGTCTTAGACTATGTATTTTCTGGGAAAAGAAATTGCCTGTAGGAGGAAAGGAAGGAGATCTTGATGCTGGCCCTTAGAATGATTATTCTCCTTTTCTTTTAACCTTGAGATACTTCCGGGCTGCTTCTTGGGCTGCTGGGTACAGAGAGACACTTCAGTCATGCTGATTGTCTCTGCCTACCCTGTAGATGAGCACAATGGACCTGGAGAGTCTGAGTCCTGTGTTATTAGCTACTATGACCTGAGCATCTGGCATGACTGGGCAATGGAAGTGATCAGCCTGGAAGCAGAAGTAGGGATCCCAGCAAGAGAAAGTTCTGAGTGCTGGAGACTATCACCTAATGTAAGGTCCTCTGGTCTGGCAAACCAGGGGAATCAATTTCTCTCCAAAACATTTATCTCCTCTATTTTTACTCTGAGGTTTAGGGCTTGGGCCCTGGACACAGATAGGAATTCTCTTTGAAGGATAGGGATGGAGCCATAGATTTAAAAAAATGCAACAATTTTTAATCAGTATGTTACATCATCTGCTAAGCTAAATTCAGAACCCCAATAGGCTGGGCAGCCAGAGTACTGTGGCTGTTACCCATGCATGCCAGATAGACTGTAGTGAGGCCACTTGCTTGGTGGTTTGAGTATAGCTTCTCCTGGTGAGTATCAATGGTATTGTGCTCTTGTTGTGACCTCTTGTTGAATTTGTAGGAGTGGTTTCATTTTTGTTATTTATTAATTCTAGTACCTGGCACACAGTAGGTACTTAATAAATGCCTGATGATTGATGAAGGATATTACAACATATTACATTACTGAAGTGCCTCATGTGTTGCATAGAATCCCCAAAAAGAGTCAGGCAGTCCATGCACGTAAACAAACATTCATAGAAAATCTACTATTGTATCTCTACTGTAACAGAATAAAAGGACTCTTAAGTATAAAGGAAAAAAAGAAATATAAAGAAAAACATGAGGCATTTTTGTATCCTCAAGATTATATTCTAACAGGGGTAAAAAGACTTGAACATAAATAACTGAAATCAAAGGCATGTGGAGGTGACTGAGATCATTACCAGTAATAGCTCTCTGGTCTATAGAATTTTCCCTATAACAGCCTTCTGAGGTTGGTAGTGCAAGTATCATTAATCTTAGAGAAACAAAAGGAAATTTACTAAGAAGGTATTTTTACCAGCCTCCTTATGGGCTGCAGTTCCAAATTTATGAGGGAAAATTCTCAGACCCAAGGATGTGGATGAAGAGAGAGCCCATGGGATTCTGTCTTTCACATACATTTTTCTGCCATGAAATCCTTTCTGATGTCTAACTGCAATCCTTCCATTTATATTTTGAGAAGTGCTTTCTATAAATCAGAAATTCTTTATCTGGGGCCCACAGGCCCCCCAAGGGGTCCATGGGACCCACACATTTGAATGGGAAAAATTTACATCTTTATTTATTACTTTTTTGACTAATTTTTTGTTTCCTTTGTAGTCATGTATATTTTATTTTATATATTGAAAAACCATATTCAGAGAAGGGGCCTATAGGTTTCTCCAGACTACCAAAGGGGTCCAGGACACAACAAAGGTTAAGGAGTCTTGCAGTTGATCTAAGATACACCTGTTTAGAGATAACCCTGCTGAAAGCTGCATTCTCCTGTTTCTGGCTCCTACCACTCAAAAAAAAAAAAACTGCTTTCATTCCAAGATATAAATGTTTGAGAGGGAGCTTGGATTGTTAGACAGAGGCAGGAAGACCTGGGTGCAAATGCTGCCTTCGACATGTACTAACTGTGTGATCCTGGGCAAGTCACTTAAATTTTGAGGGCTTTTTTGCTGTTTTTAGTAGTTTCAGTCGTATCCAAGTTTGTGACCCCATTTGGGGTTTGCTTGGGAAAGATACTGAAGTGGTTTGTCATTTCCTTCTGCAAATTATTTTACAGATGAGGAAACTGAGGCAAAGAGAATTAAATGACTTGCCCAGGGTCACACAGCTAATAAGTGTCTGAGGTGAGGTCAGATCCCCTGTGCCACCACTGCCCTTGAAGGCTTTGGGGCAGCTCTTTAAGACTAAGTTTCAGAAAAGGTTCTAACAAACTTCATTGGTAGAGGGAATTTCCACACCCAATGGGTTTCCTTTCAGGCAATACCTTTTCATGGCCGTATTAGGATATCTACAAACACTTCTCATAAACATTTGTTGCAAAATCTGCATTTCTCCTGCTAGCATTGAGGATGCATCAGAACCTGAGCCATCATATGTTTAGTTGTCTTGTAAGCCACCAGCTTATAAGAGAGTAAAGGATAACACATGTAGGTGTGGTAGGAGAAATATCATGTTCCTTGCTTATTGTCTATTTCATTGATGTTTAATCTAGGGAATAGAGACCCCTGTTTCTGGAGCTGTGCCTCAATGCAGAGAATTTCCTGTTGAGGACTGACTCTCTCTCTCTTTTTTTCTCTCCTCTTTCTCTCTTTCTCTTTCTCTCTCTCACTATCTTTTTCTCTTTTTCTATTTTTTCTCTCCCTCTATCTTCCTCTCTCCCATTCTCTTTCTTTTCTTTCTTTCTTTCTCATTATCTCTCTGTCTCCCTCTCCCTCTCTTTTCTTCTCTCTCTTTCTCTTTGTTTCTTTCTTTCTCATTCTGTATCTCTCTCTCTCTCTGTCTTTTCATTTCTCTTTCTCTCTCTTTTTCTCATTGCAGGTCAGCCCTTTTTTTGGGAGGAAGGGGCAACATGTAGTCTTAGAGCATTGCCTAGAGCATTGACAGTTTATGTTACTTGCTTGGAGTTACTTGCCTTGGTCTTCTTGGCTTTCCTCTCAGCCAACTAGAGCCAGGAGAACTCAGAGAGTCCCAGAGCTGTCTTAGTCTTCTCCCTCCCACCCTGCAAAGTAGAGAGCTTTTATGAAGTGAGTGGGTCCCTTTTGCTCTAGTTGTTGGGCTCATTCCACATCTATACCTACCTATCTCTCTTCTTTTGATGCCCTTCTTTCCAAATGTATATTTTTTTCAAGGTTTGGCTTGGCACCTCTTTCACAAGGATACATACCTTATCTCATAAACTCTTCATTCTAATGTGTTTATGGGAGTAGATATAAGAACATCACACCAAGGGCCTTCAGGAAAGAAGGAATGTTTGTTTTTTTGATAGTAGGACTGTGTCAATATATAAACTCATAAATGTATAACCCGGCAGAGGGGATGTTGGCATAAAATCTCTGTGGTATCAATTGTAAAATAGCTATATTTCAGTATGTAATATAGTCAACTATAATTAAATTTCAAAAATTAAATGTATATAATTTAAAATCCATATTTCACTATGAAATGTAATGCAGCTCTTAAAAAAAGTTATATTCTAAGGCTTTTCTCTTAAACGATTCTTTTCCTTTTAGAGGTTACTGACTCTTGACCTAACAAGTTTATTAATGTCCCATTTAGCTCTTTAGGCAGCTAGGTGGCACAGTGGATAGAGTGCCAGTTTTGGAGTCAGGAAGATTCATCTTCTGAAGTTCAAGTCTAGCTTCAGATACTTACAAGCTGTGTGAACCTGGGGAAGTCACTTAACCCTGTTTGTCTCAGTTTCCTCATCTATAAAATAAGCTGGAAAAGGAAATGGCAAATCACTTCAGTATCTATGCCAAGAGAACCCCAAAGGGGGTCACAAAGACTCAGACATGAAAAAATGACTGAATAACATTTTGGTCTTACTTTCCATGGAACAGCGATTGGCCTTAGGGAAGGCTAACATGACCCAAGGAAGGCTAACTGTCCTATTCTGTAAGTGAGAGTGGGGAAAAATAGGACTCAGGCCCTGTTGAGGGGTCCTAGATCTTTGCTGAGGGAGGGACAGGGGAACAAGTTCTTACTCACCGGCTCCCATGAGAACTGCAGCCAGGATAGTTATGAGGAGAAAAACTGGGAACTTCATTTTTCTGGGAAAAGGAGGAGAAGGGGCAAGTGTTGATGGAGCCACCTGTCTGCCAGGACACTTATAAAGATGCCAAAGGCCAATGGAATTTGAAGGAGGTGCGTACCCTCCTTCCTCTGCAAGCTCCCTAATGCCCTCCCTAACTTCTGCCTAAAGCCATTTGTTAAGTCAATAAGGGTTGGTCAGGGGTAGATAACTTTTGGCAGGGAGGTCATGGCCAGCAGGGCTGGCAATTATCATCGTTTTCACCAGGTGTCCAATTATGTCTTTGTCCAAAACTAGCCTAAGGGCAGAGGACCTACCTGAGAAGCTAGGCCCAAGGGCACTGCAGGAGAGACACCTCCTACTCATTTGGCATTATGATAGTGGTAGGACCCACTGCCATCAAGAAACATCCTGGTTAGTGCTCAGAAAGTGAGCTTTGGGAGTTCTATTTGTCCAACTTCCTGACTCTGGGTACAATGATTTCCAATTCATGCCAGGTCAAAAATAGTACTCTAAAATTTCCAGAGAAAGAACTGATAGAAGTATTTATAGAATAATTTTACACACACAGACACACACACACACACACACACACACACACACACACATACCTATTTGTGTCTAATGGTAGCCAACTCTAGGGCGGAGGGAAGGGAAGAAAAAAAAGAAAAAAGGAAAAGTACAATAGAACTTTATTATATATTTAAGAGGAATAGCAAGTTGTACATGACAGACTTGCAGTTGCCTATGCAATCATCTTTTTTATTAATATATTATGAGAATGCTTGTTTTGTTCCATAAATTAAAAATGAAATGAAAGAAAAGTCTTCCAAGGAAGTAAGGCTCACATTTGAATGCAGGGTGCTCAGCTGTTCCATAGTCCTAACCAGCTAGGAAAGGACCTAAATGCTCCCTCGAGTTCTGTTTCTTGGGCACAAGAGAGATTAGCTATTTTGGGGGGGAGTTGATTCCTATTTTGGGAATTTCCTCGATTTGACCCCATGTACCAATTGTACTCCATCTGTACATATCTCCCAGCCCCATAAAAAATTCCAGCCATAGCCATTAGAGCCAGACATTCTTATGAAGACCATCTTAGCCAAAGAACACATCCACATGTAGGAGCCCAGTGGATAGATCAGTGAACCTGGAATCAGGAAGGTCTGGTTTCAAATCTGGTTTCAGTCACTTTACTAGCTGTGTGACCCTGGCTAAATCATTTAACTTCTTTCTGCCTCAGTTTCCTAATCTATAAAATGAGTATAATAATAGCACCTCCTTTCCATGGTTGTTGTGAGGATCAAATGAGATCATATTTGTAAAGTGTTTGCAATCCTTAAAGTGCAATATAAATGCTAACTATTACTGTTACATCAGATCACACAATCACCCACATTTTTATGGCACTTTAACCAAATTTTGCCAAGTCATGTCCTCTTTAGAATACTGGATCTTTTGGTGGAAGTTCAGATAATTCCTTGGACTGCACCCTAAGGCCTTGTTCGCATTTGCAGTGTCAAGAGAAGCAGTATAAGGGCTTGTAATAGTTCTGACTCTATCACTAGCAAGTAGAAGATAATGGGGTTTTTTGTTTCTCTGGACTTCAGTTTCCTCATCTTTGAAACAAGGGGTTTGGAACAGATTTTACTAATGTATCTTCTAGCTTTGGAACTTAGGAGTCTATATTTACATTCTGGTTCAGATGAAGCTAAAGGAAGTTGAATGTCTCAGGGGATTATGAGATAGACAGAGACCTCATTCACCATTTGCTATGGGTAGTTCACAAAGCATGGAACTGAATGTTAATTGTAACCTGGGGACCTGAGAAGAAATCTTGGGAAGGTGCTCTTTACCTGTAGGGGCTAGTTGTGTCAGAGATGTTGAGAACACACAGATCCCTTCAGATATGCTATGGCTCATCTATTGGATCCAATCAGTCAGCATTAATTAGGCATTATGTGCTGGGCACTGTCTTAAGTGCTAGGGATGTAACAAAGACACAACTTACCCAATTTAAATGAATGTCTGGGTGAAGTGGTCAAAGGAGTTAATATCCAAAGTACCATTTTCAGCTAGGGAGGGCTGTTATTTACAAGGTCCTCTGGAATGTAGCCAAGAGAGGGGGTGTGGGAATTCAGGATCACTTCAGGAGGGTCACTTAGTCATACTATGGGGGAGGGATAGGAAAAGTTGAGTGGCAGTAATCAAAGGATGTTCTTGGAAGTAGTGGCTGAGATGGATTTCTTGAGGTATTCTTTGGAGAAGGAGGTTCTGGTTGAAGATAGGCAAAATGTTTCTTAAACACTTCCAATATGGCAAGCATGGTGCTAAGCACTGGGAATACAAGTACAAGAAAAGAAGATGATCCCTACTTTCAAGGAGCTTCCATTCTAATAGGGAAAGAAAAAGCTCAAAAGGGATGTGGCAAGGATGGGGGAGGGGAGGAGGGTACTCACTGGGGCAAGAGTGAAGAGGTGGAACAGTCCAGAGTACAACCTGAGTTGGGAGGAAAGCAAGAAGCATAGCTGGGATCCCTTCTGAAATAACTATTCTGGTCAGAGGCTGAAGACAGTAGAGAAGGATAAAGAGCCAGTAGGTATCCTGAAGATAATGCCTGAAGTTATAGCCAGAGAGAACTGCAAACAACAGGCATACCTGATTTTGAGGCAACGAAAGGTCAGAGATGACTTTAGGCCAATCCTTGCCTAGGGAGAGGGGGAAGGAAATGCATATTCCTATTTAGCTTCCCTGAAGGCCCAGAAGTCTATCTCAGGAGAGTTCATGTCAGATGGGAAATCTCATAAATACAGACCAGGCTGAACCCAGAACGTTCTGGGCAAGGAGAACCAGAAACTTCTTCTTGACCACGAAAAACAAAAAAATGCCTCAGGAGATTGAAAGAACGTGACTGCCTCAGCCCAGTTATTAGGGTCCTTGAAAATGAACAAAGTGTTTCATTAAAGTAGCAGGGTACAAAATAAACCTACAAAAATGATTAACATTTCTATACAGTACTAACAAAATCCAAGAAGAAAAGACAAGAAGAGAAATTGCATTAAAAAAGTACAAAATGCTGGAATATCTGGGTGTTAACCTGCCAAAATATATGTAAAATTCATGCAAATAAAGCATAAACTATTCTTTACACATACAAAGGAAGACAAGTGAAGAGGTATTCAGTGTGCATGGTTGGGCCTGCCAATTATCCCCTCCCCCTACATCCCTTCACCGCTTCCCCCTTTAGCCCCCTCCCCTCCACCAGCAAGCAGCTCCCACACCTCCTCCTCCCTCCCCCAGGCTTAATGCCTTCTGGGCATTATGCCTTCTGGGAGAGAGACAGAAGTTGGGAGCCCATCTCTGTGGAGCCCTCTTGCCCCACCTGGCCCTCACTGATATGGAGACCACCAGCTGAGCAATTTCTGTTTCACTCCCCTTCTTCTTGAGGATCAGGTGGCCCAGCTCCCTGCCAGGTCCTACCCACCCCCAAGAGGTGTAAATATAGTTATGTATCATATGTTGGGTGTGGTAGGGACTAATGAGGGTCTTGTTATTCTCAATAGCAGTCCCACAGAACCAGAGCTAATGCTACCTTAGCTCTAGGGCAAGGGATTTGGTGTACTAAGGGCATGACAAATTGGGCAGCTGCAAAGGACAAACTGGTAGCCACTCTGTCATGAGCATGATTCAACAGGTGGCTAATGCCCCTGTCCATGATGTCTTGCAAGGTTCTCTTCACCACAGGCCATGATGGGTGCAGTCTTTGAAATCAATAGCACCTGGGACTGATTTAGGGGAAGTTCTGCCTCCAGGATCACATGAAGTGGCATTTGAAAACTGGATGTCACCTAGGGGTATAACCATGGTTGGGAGGCCCCTTCTATCCAATGGGGCTTCATTCAGAGAGGAATGGAAGGTTTCTGGTTATAGGAAGGGCAGTATTAGATAGAGCATTAATCATGGATTAGGTAATGATGAAAAGGAGGGAGCCTCATAGTGCAGTCAGGGGCCATAGGGAGAGGGCCTTCCCTTATGGTTCTGGTACTCCTGTCTGCCCTCCCGGGCCCAGAGACCCTACTTCTCTACTTCAGCCATGCCTTCATCCACCTTCTGACCTTGAGCTTAGTCACTATGGTCTCTCCTTTGGGACCATCAGCTCAGTTTCTGGCTATGGTGGGTAGGAGACTGGCTGGGATACTGTTGAGATTGGCCCTTCCCTGGCTTTGTCTAGGGTTGATATTGAGCCAAAGCTGCCCTCTGTCCCTGGAGTGTACCTGACATGCCCCAGGTGCCTCTGCAGAGAAACAGGGCATTGGAGGCTTATCAAGCTCTTACTCTGAGCTCTGGGCCTGGTTAGCACATGGGCAGCTGTTCAGTTTATTGGAATACGGTTGGGGGGAGCTTGGTGGAGTTAAGGCTGGAATGGGAGAGGGAGGGCAAATTTTTTGGCCCTGCAGGCCAATTGTATTGTGTGTGTGTGTGTGTGTGTGTGTGGGTGTGGGTGTGTGTGAGAGAGAGAGAGAGAAAGAGAGAGAAAAGTACTTTACAGCAAAGTTAATGTTTATGTTTTTTAGAATGTAAATATATGTCAAAATGCTTATGTATGTAAAGTATAATTTGTGTAATGTGAATATATGTAAAATGAAAGCTGTCTGTACTTCAGCCTTCTTTTGAGTCCATCAGTTCTCTGTCTGGAAGTGGATAGCATTTTATTTCATGAGCCTTGATCAGAGTTACTCAGTCTTTCACAGTTGATTATCTTTACAATATTGTTGTTACTATGTAGATTGCTCTCCTGGTTCTGCTGACTTCACTTTGTATCAGTTCATCTAAGTCTTCCCAGTTTTTTGACCAGATGGGAGAGATAGGGAAAACAAGTGAATTCTAGAAAACATTCAAAGAATAACTCATCTAATACTATACAAATTGGTTGGAAAAATATAGAAAGAAGGCATGCTTCAAAATTTCTCTCATGGAACAAATGTGATCCTGACAATCTAAACGAGGGAGAGATTAATCAGAGAAAGAAAACTATAAGTAACTGTCTCTAATGAATAATCAAGGAAAAATATTGAATAACATACTCACAAAGACATTACAACAACATATTCAAGAAATTTCCCAATAGGAACACATTGGATTTTTATCTGGAATATGGGGATTATTCACTATTTTAAAAACCATAAGTTTAAGAGATCACATTAATATCAAAAGCAAAAGTGATTGTTGATAATTAAAAATGAATTAATTAAAAATTAAAAAAAGAAAAATGATTTTTTTTTGGTATTCATTATCTTGGAAACTCAGAGCTTCCACATCCCCTTTTCTTCCTAAGTTCAATTCTTCTTCAGGAGGACATTAAGATGTAATCTCAATGGGTCTATTCCTGTTCATTCTGTTGCCTACATGAGTCTGGGAGAATGTTGATTCCTCCCTATTGTCAAGACAGGTGATGTCTCTCTGAACACGATACAGTAAAAGGGGTCACCAAGACCATCATTTTAATATGGGCTATCCTGAGAGTTGATTGTTATCCTTTGGGAAAACCTCCTCCTCAAAGGACATATAAATCTGTATCACCCAAAATCCAATATGAGGCAGTTCTGAACTGGCCTCCTTAGGGGAGCCCAGTTTTGGACTGAACTCTTATGCAATGCATGTCAAGCCAGCTTGAGAGGAATTAAATTGTGAACACACACACCCCAATTTCATTTGTCTCTTTCTTAGAGCTGATTCTATTCAAAACTGGGGTTTATTTTATTTGGGTTTACATTGAGTAGGTGGGTGACACAGACCTGAACCTTAGGAAAATCAGTTTGACAAGTGAAAGGAGCAGGGACAGACTTGAGGCAGGAAGATCCAACAGGGACTAGTGCAGATGTGAGGTGATGAGGCATGGACCAGGAGAGGGGCAACATGAGAGGAGAGAAAGCATGGTTTTTGACAGATGCTGCACAGGTGAAATTGACGAGAGGTGCTGCAAAGGTAAAATCTGCAAGAAATTTTGTAGAGGTCAACTAGACAAACCTTGGCAACAGGTTGGACACGGGGAGTCGAGAGACATTACAGTACAGAATGATGTCAAGGTTGGAGGGCCTACAAGATGGTAGTGCCCTCTACAGTAATAGGGAAGGGAGGAGGGTGAAGTTTAGGGGCAAGATAATGAGATCTGTTTTGGACATGTTGAGTTGGAGATGTCTACTGGACATCCAATCTGTGACATCCAAAAAGCAGCCAGAGATGAAAGATGGAAGATCAACAAGGAGGTTCAGGCAGAACAGGGAGATGTGAGAATCATCAGCATAGAGAGGGCCATGAAATCCATTGGAGCTGATGAGATCACCAAGTGAAGTAGAATAGAGGGAGAAGAGAAGCTGACCTAGGATTGAGCCAAGGGCCCTCTTCTCCTTCACACTCTTCTCTCCTGATTTTCCTGCCTCCACCTTCACCTGGTTCTCTTCCCACCTATGTGACTGTTATTGTTAGTCTCCTTGTCTGCAGCTTCATGGAGGCCACACCTGCTAACCCGGGATGCCCCCCAGAGGTCTATAGGATCTCTGCGTTGAAGACCCACAAAGACCTACTATAGGCCTACTGGATAGAGTGGATTGTCTCGGGATAACTGTAGGAACCAGGTTAGCTTGCATTCCTTTTGCAGTTGTCTTTTTATGCCCCTGTATTTAGAGTCAAGGAGGCAGAGGTCTGTTACCCTCACTTCCCATTCAGTACTTTATAGAAGGTGCATTGGATCATCATGTAGGTGGGACCTGTCTCATGAAGAAAGGCATTTGCAACCTCAGTGGGACAAGTGTTTGATCAGACTCTGAGCACTTCTCCTCCTCAGGTAAATGAAATGGTTTGCTTTCATGGCATGAGGGCAGCAGTGCACAGGACAAAAAGATGCACTAGTTGCCTATGGTGATGAGATCACAGATCCCTTGCAAAACAGAGCCCTCTGAGCAGCTAATCTTCACTTAGATCAGAGCAATGCTGCAAAGTGGGCTCAGATTTTAGCAAAGCCTTTGACTGAGTCACATATGCCAGGTGGGTTTGGAAACAGTTAAGGGGTTATATTAAATGAGTGAGCAGGGAAGGGAAGAAGACATTCTCCCTAACCTCAACCTCTCAGCCCAAAAAGTACTGTATTGAACCCCAATTCATTCAGAGTTAATGTTAGTTGGAGTGTCTGAAGGGCCAGAAGAAATCTTTTCATCTGGCTTGGAAGTTTAGAGAGATTTGGGCTCAAAACCTTTGTAGAGTGCTGGAAGCACCTTGGGGCCCCACAGCCCTATTTGTGCCCCTTCTGGATGGGGTGACAGGAAACCCAGTGACTTCTGGAGGCCTTCTTCCATTTCTGTTTTACTCTTATGGAGTTCCTTCTGCCTCAGTCTTGCTTTCCTCCAGACATCTCCGGGGACCACATGGTCAAGCCATGGCTGGACACAATTCTGCTCTGAAGGAAGACTATTGGTAACACCTAAGGAACAGGCTGTCCTGAGGGATGCTCTGACAGTGAGATTGCAGCCTCAGTATGGGGAATTCCCATCTGCAAGGCACTTACTCTCTTTTAACAATTCCCCAACAGCCTGCTCTTCTCTGGCAATCAAGACTATGATGCCCCAGGGGCGCTTTCCATTCTGGCTTTGCTAGTGGATACCTGGTATCTAGGACAAATGCTCCACCTCCTTGGGCCTCCTCTGGCCCCTTCTCCCAGCTCGGATTCTCCAAGACAGGGCTTGGGCTTGGCTCCCTCTACTGCCCAAGGCACTCCCCTCCAGGCCTTAGTCAGCAGAAGAGAAGCTGCCCTTTGAACAGAGGGTTTTCACCACAAACCTGCCTCTTTTTCCCAGCTACTCAAGCAGGTGACTTCAAGAGCAACCTCCCTGTGAGGGCTAGATAAGAAGCAAACACAGATCCAAGAGAAAATTGATTTTTGCATAGGCATGAATTAGAATCTACCATTACAAAATAAAACTAGAGAATTAAACAGTAATCTTCGTGATGGGGAAGAGTTAAGCCCTCATCTGGAGGTTCCTATGTGGGGCTGCTCAGATGCCAGCTTCCTGGGGAGGGGACAAAAGCAGAAGGAGCAGATTGGGCTGAGGGGCAGCTGGGGTCAGCCCCGCTCCTACTGCTGCTGGCCGCTGAAACCCACAAAAGAGTGGGCCCCTCTGCTGGCTTCAGGAACCAGTGGCCAGCCCTGTGGGGTGGACCACTGCCTTCCCTCTTGATGGTGAGAGGCAGAAAGGACTGTGATACCACTGTGGGCATCAGTGCTTGATGGGTGACCCCTCCCCCCGAAGCTGGGGCTGCAGTGAATTTCACCCTGGGCCTACAGGGAGGCAGCCAGGAATGAAACCCTTAGCTGTTCTGATAAATAAGAACCGTGAACTAGATCTATGTACAAATAGAAACATATCTACCTATATACATAATCATCTCGGGCCCAGAGGGCCAAAAAATTTGCCCTTCCTCTCTCATCCCAGCCTTCCCTCCAAAAAGCTCCCCCCATCCCAAACCCTATCCTTAGAAACTTAACACCTGGTCATATGCTAACCAAGCCCAAAAGGAACTAGTATCAGAGCTCAGAGTAAGAGCCTGATGAGCCTCCAATGCCCTGTTTCCCTGCAGAGGCACCTGGGGTATGTCAGGTGCACCTCAGGGATAGAGGGCAGCTTTGGCTCAATGCCTACCCTACAAGAGGCCAGGGAAGAGCCCTTCTCCTCAGGCTCCAGGCCAGTTTCCTGCCCACCATAGCCATAACCACTGCAGCTGATGGTTCCAAAGGAGAGAGCACAGTGACTGAGCTCCAGGTCAGAAGGTAGAAGAAGCCATGGCTAAAGTGGAGAAGTAGAGTCTCTGCACTCCTGAGGGCAGGCAGGAGAAACCTGGTACCAGTAGAATAAGGGAAGGACCTCTCCCCATGGCCCCTGGCTGCACTCTGAGCCCCCTTCCCTTTCAGCATTATCTAATCCATAACTAATGCTCTGTCTAATATTGCCTTTCCACACACTAGAAACCCTCCAGTCCAGTCTAAATGAAGACCCAATGAGTACAAGGGGCCACCTAGCCATGGCTACAACCCATGCTAACACATAGTTTCTACATGCCACTCCAGGTGATCTTGGGGGCAGAACTTCCCACAAATGCAGGCTGTTGGCCTTGTCAGAACCAAAGACCTAGTTGGTGGTCTTCTCCATATGACAGAGGGCCTGGTGGGGCAAGGGGGCTCCACAGAGGTGGGCTCCCACCTTCTGTCTCTCTCCCAGAAGCCACAGTGCCCAGAAGAGATTAAGTGAGGACAAGGAGGAGGAGATGGGACAGCTGCTTGATGGTAGCTGAAGGAGGAAGGGGTGAAAGCACCAGGCTAGGGAGGGGCTAAGTGGCAGACTTCCTATGGTCCTGGAAATGGTAAATGAAGATATACTCAGGGTGACCCCAGTTGCTGAGGAAACGCAGCTCAATCAGCTGGTGTGGGGCTGTGTCTTTGCCCTGAGGGAAGGGGAGAGTGGGTCAGGAAGGCCCAAGATCCCTTGGTGGACACCCTGCCCCCACAGCCCTTGTGCCCCAGGCTTCCTTGAAAGAGCAGTGGCTGAATTAAGCCACAAAGTTATCCCTTAGCTTCCCATCAGACCCATGGGACCCTGGTTTCCACTGCAGCCACTGCAAAACCACAGTGTCCCTGCGGCCAGTGATCCCACCCTCGAGATCACCAGCCTTACTGGGTCACTGGGGGACTGCTGTGGAACCTGCCCTCCATACCTCAAAGTGGAAGGTCTGAATGGCCTCCCCAGCATTATCATAGGTGAACTGCCCGAGGGCCACCCTCTCTGCCTGGGAATCTTCATTTAGCCCCTGTGCAAAAGGAAAAGCAAAGGGAAGGGATGGATGGTCAGATAGATGGATGGGAGGGCTGTGGAGAAATGTCATGCTGTTAAGACATGAATCCCAATCAATGCAGGGAGGGCAAGGTGGGAGAGGTTGCAGGGAAGGAGCAAGGGGTGGAGGAGGCAGCCGCAGCAGGATAAATTGGGGAGGAGAAAGGAGACCAAACAAAGGCCACCATGAGGTTGCCTTCCTTGATGTCCTCATCTTCTAACATCTCTCTCACTAACTCAATAGACAGAGCCTTTACCCTCCAAGCCCTTGGCCTCCCTCTCAGCTTCTTCCCCTAAGCCTCTGAATGGCTTGGCACAAACCACTGAAGCATGTCAGCCTCAATTTCTTCATCTGGATCTGGATTTGGATCCTCAAGTGTCCCCCTTCCCTCCATTTGTCACCTTCTGCTCTGGCTTCCTCTTTTCTGTCAAATCCTCCTGTGGTGGATATTCCAATTCTGCCCTGAGTGGGGATTATGTAGGGGATGGCGATCACCGTCCCTGACTAGCTCCACCATGGCACACCTGGCCAGGGAGGCAACTTACTGTAGAAAAGGACACTAAGGTAGCATTGTAATCTTGGCTATTCTGGCTGCTGTCACTGTCCTTTCCTGACTCCTCTTGAAGAAGAGGGGGAGGAGCAGAAGGGCTGGTCAGAAGACCAGCCTCAATGTCCCATGTGTCAAATGGGCACACCCTTGCATTGCTCACCTGGCAATGCTGCTGTTAAGAAATGACTTTGTACCACTCTAGAATGGAGAGCTGCCAGGCTCAGGTACTCACCAAGATGACAAAGTTCTTTGGGGCACTGGGGATGTCACTGGTTGGGGACAGGGCTTTGGGCACATGCTTCAAGGTGACAGCAGTGAGCTGGATGTGGGCAGACAAACACATCACAACAAAGCCTTGGGGGCCCCGGAATGCCCAGCTGTTGCCAGGGTAGACGTCTGGCTGTGGGCAGAAGGCAAGTCAGGTGAAAGGAGGCGGCAGATGGAACAGATCCCGATCGTGGCGCCCCTCTGCCTTGAGAGCCCAGCCCCCACAGAGAAAGGTGGCAGATGGCACATAGAGAGCCAAGCCAGGGTACCTTAGTTCAGTCCTACCTGGAGGATGACTCTTGGCAACTGGAAATAGCGCCACAATGGGATGCCCAACAGAGTGAAATGGGCAGACCACTCTGTTCTGTTGCCGTAGGTCTTGATGAGCAGCTATTGACAATGCTGGCCCCTGAAAGAGTAACAGGGAGAGAAGTGTTGGGGGTCTGAGGGCTGGGAGGCCACAGAGATGGCCTAAGGCAGCCCTCAAGGTGAGGGGGCACTGCCTGGGCATCAGCCCTCCTAACTGCCCCAGCCCATAAGGGGCATCTTGATTTGTCAATTCCCCCTGTGTCCTAAGGCCATCCTGATTTGCCGATCCTTCTTGTCCCAAGCCCTCTGGCTTTCTGCAGGCCACCTACCTGAGGACTCCAGGGCATAATCCACCAGCCCGATGCGAACTCCATTGTGTTCTTTCGGTGCCTTCTATATGATCTGGTGCACTTCCTAAAAGACAGGCATGTACCACTCAGGGTCCAGGTCACCTGTAGGGCTGGCCCAGCCCATGTGGGGGCTGGGCAAGCATGCTGCCTGCCAGAGTTTCCCACTCCCTCCTGGCAGGCTCCTCTCAGGGCAAACCAGTGACCCCAGCCAGGAGGACAGTCAGTGGGGCAGGTCTTACCTCCCTTGTCATCTCGGTGGTCACTCCTTCCTTCAGAAGGCTCGGCCTTAAGATGGCAGCAGCTTTGCCCACAGACTTGTGCTGCTCTTCTGCTGAATGACTCAGGATTCTGTGCTCCAGGTCATGAAGCTGGGCCTGCACCTCCTCTTGCTTAATACCAAGGACCTGCTGAATCCAGCCAGGGACCTTAGACTCCACCTAGAAGCCACCAGAGGAAA
>NW_020952487.1:885237-901368 GCF_900497805.2 Vombatus ursinus
TCACTGCGCCGAGACATCCTCAAAGCCTTTGACTTGAGTAATTCTAGAAATTCCCCAAAGAAGGAATGAGAAGCAGTGCTTACCGACTGAGTGACTTGATGCTATTTTCTGGGAGAGCCTGAGAAGGGACTGAAGCAGGCGACTTTGAAAAGGAGGGACCAAATTCCCCAGACTCATTCCTCCAAAAGGGAAGATGGGTTGGCAGCTTCTCTCCTCAAGGGCTTCTGAAGCAGCTCCAAGGCACATTGATGATGGCTGCCTACCAGGGTCAAGCTCACCAACCTCATGGCCTGAGCTCAGCCCTGCCTCAGCCTGGCCACCAAGTCTACTCTCAAAAGGATCCTGCACGAGGCTTTCCAGCTGAAGCAGAGCCCTGACTCTTTGCTAACTCTCTCCCTCACAGCATCTTTATCAAACCTGAGCTTGTAACACTGGCCTTGTGATTGGGTTGCTTCACATACACAACTTGTTCTTCTCCCCATAGATTGTAAGCTTGAGGGAAAGAACCGCCTTCTCTTCCAAGTCTTTGGTTTCCCCCACCACCCAAAACCCTGTTCTGGTGGGTGGAAGGGGTCACATGTACTGGTCCAAGCTAAGCAGCTGATCCTAACCCTGACCCTTGGGCAATAGGCTTCATGAGAAACAGCCCTGGCCCTCTATAGACTTTTTCTTCATTTCACCATCACAGCTCTTGAGGAATATTATACTCATGCTACAAATGATTCAATGTTGACAAGTGGTCCCTCCCTCCAAGGCAGGCCCTAGGCCTTCCCATCTGCCTGCTCATGAGCTCCAACCTCAATGCCTCCTCAGGGATTTCTAAATTGTCAAGCCCTGTGCAACTCCATATTGGAGTTTCTTTGTCAGAGAGGGAGATGAAATAGGGGGTAAACCAGGCCTGGCATTGGGGGATTCAATTCAGTCATGGACACCCCTGTACTTGGGGATTTAGGGGAGGGAATTTAAGAATTGGAGCAGAGGCAGATGAGCCTTGGCACAGAGGCTGTCCAGACAAAAGAAAGGGCAGCCACTGTGTCCTGGCACAGAGGAGGGAACCGTGTCCTCACCCAGGGCTCCAGACACTCCAATTCCCTACACCTCTTCTGCAGCCTGGTCCTGGTATGGCGAGACCAGCCCCTGTAGCTGTGGAGACTGCTTCCTCCCTGCCCTGGCCACCCTTTTCTCTTCCACGTCTCCATCCGGGTCCTTTAGTGGGGAACCGGATAACACGAAAGGGAACTCATGGGAAAAGCGGAGCACTAGCCAGAGGGGCCGCGAGGA
Organism: Vombatus ursinus; assembly: GCF_900497805.2. Taxonomy (NCBI): domain Eukaryota; kingdom Metazoa; phylum Chordata; class Mammalia; order Diprotodontia; family Vombatidae; genus Vombatus; species Vombatus ursinus. The sequence continues at coordinate 886,519 of NW_020952487.1, forward strand.
AGGAGCGGGATTGTGCTGGGACTAGGGCCAGCCGGGCCTTCATCCTGGGAGGATCATCTTTGGCCTGGGGCTGCCCCACATTAGAGGGTTGGCTAGAAGGCAGCTGGACTCTGGTACTGGCAGGATGAGCCCGGCCAAGGCCGGACATCGGTGGGTAACGAACCCCATTCTGGCCAGACAATAGGGGCATCTGCGGCCAGGGTACTAGGTGAGTCAACCCTGGGCATAGGCCTGTTGCCAGTCCTCCCTCTTCTCAAGCACACACAGGTTCTCGCGCACACAAACACACACATACACACACGGACACAGAGGCCCAAGCTCTCTCTCACACACAGGCACTCACAGCAGGAGGAAAATCAACCAGACTTTGTCCTAGAGGGAGGGGAAAAGGCATGACATTCCTTGGCATTGGGACTTGAACCCTGGCCTGGTCAACTCGATTTTCGGTTTGTTTGTTTGAGAGGGAGATGAAACAATGGATCAAACAGGCCTGGCTCTGAGGGACTCCACTCAGGCATGGACGCTGCTGTTCCTGGGGATTTTGGGGGGAGAGGTTAGGTGATGGAGCAGAGGAAGCGATGGAACGCGGGTAACTCTGAGGAAGGGGGCCAGATGTGCCCTCGTACAGAGGAGGGCACGGAGCTTCAGAACCTCCACCTCTCTAACACCTTTTCTCCTGGCCACACCATGCCAGGGAGTGGCCCGATGGGGTACCTGCTGAGACCGCTTTTGCAGTCCCCGGACCACCATTTCTACCAGAGTAAAGTAGGGGGAACGCTGGTGTGCGCAAGAGAGACTGCGAGGACGAAGAGGGTGCAAGCTCGGTCTGGGGGCATCCAGGCTTTCATCCTAAGAGGATCATCCTTGGCCTGGTGCTGCCCCAGTTGAGAGGGTTTCCTAGAGGGCAGCTGGGCTCTGCCATTGGAAGAATGAGACCGGCCAAAATGTGGCTTAAAATGGGTAATTAGCCCCATTCAAGCCAGCCAAAAGGGGTACATGGGGCCAGGGGACTAAGAGGGTCAATGCTGTGCACGGGACTGTGGCCAGCCCTCCTTCCCACCAAACACAAACAGGAAGAAACACGTGCGTGCACGCACACACACACACACACACACACACACACAAGGAGAGATAGAGTGACACCACTAGGAGAAGCAACCTGAATTTGTCCCAGAGGGAGGTGGAAAGGCATGCCAGGCCTTGGCATTGGGAAGTGAGCGCTGACCTTTGAAACTCGATTTTGGGGTTGTTTACAACAGAGTGATATGAAGCAGGGGGACAAACAGGCCAGGTACTGAAAGACTCAACTCAGTCATGGACAGGACTGTATATGAGGATTTTGGGTGGACAGGATAGGGGATGGAGTAGAGACACCTGTGCCCGAGCCGACTCTGGGAGGCAGTCAGTTGTGCCATGGCTCAGAGGGTTGTCAGACAAGTGGAGGGGCAGACACTATGGCCTGGCATAGTGGAGGGTACCGTGCTTGCTCCCAACTCTACAGATCCTTCACCTCCCTAACATCTCTCCTGTCAGGACCCTGGCCTGGTGGGGCCGTCCTAGGAACCTAAGGAGACAGCTAAGTCCCTCACCAGGTGGCTGGGTCTGCTTCCGCGGCATTCTGGATAATTCCCTGCTTTCCCCCTTTCACTCTGGCCTAGAGGTGGGGCCTTCAGCTTGTTGGGGATCATGTTTATGAAGTCCCCCGTGGGCTAGGGGCCATCCTCCCCATGTGGGTGGAGCAGCTGCTCGCACTGTCCTCTAGACCCAGCAGCCCTTCCATCCTGCCCATCCTGCCCCCATTGTGGCTGCTACTGGAGCTGACTTGGAGCTTATTCCAAGGGCGGGGATATCCACAGCACCTTGAAACTCTGGCTGCTGAGGGAGGGAGTAGAAATGGCCTCCAATATTCAGGAGGGCCTTCTGTGCCTCAGAGATGCCCAGGTGGTCAAGGCCAACTAATATTTTTTATTATTATTATTTTAATTCGTTAATATTCGTTGTAAAACTTAGAGTTTCAAAGTCTCTCCCTTTCTTCCTCCCCATCCCCACCCCCTCTTTGAGAAGGCAAGCAATTCCCTCTACCTTATATATTTGTCATCATGGAAAACATAGCCATAACATTCACGTTGTGAAAAGACAAAAAGACTCAAGAAAAATAAAGAAAGTGAAAAAAAAAGTTGCTTCAATTTCTATTCAGACACCATCAGTTCTCTCTCTGGGGATGGAAAGCATTTCTCATCTTAAGTCCTTCAGAGTTGTCATGGATCCTTCCTTGTAGTGCTGAGAAGAGCTAAAGCATTCCCAGCTGATCAACTTACAATATTGCTGTTACTTTGCACCCAGTATATTTCACTTTGCGTGAACCCATGTAGATCTTTCCAGGTTTTTTGAGAGCATGATGGTCATTGTTTCTTGTAGTGTTTATATGTCAGAGAAATGAGGTCTTTATCAGAGAAACTTACTTCAAAAATTTTTTTTCACATTTACTTTTGCTGTCTGTATTTCCCTCCATCCTATTCCCCTACCCCCATTTATTCTATTCTCTCTTCTTTCACCCTGTCCCTCTTCAAGTGTTTTGCTTCTGCTTACCCCTTATGCCAATTTGCCCTCCATTCTATCACCCCCCTACTCTTATCCCCTTCCTCTTCTATTTTCCTGTAGGGTAAGATTCATTTCTATACCTCTTGTCTGTGTATCTTATTTTCTAGTTACATGTAAAAACAATTTTCACATTCGTTTTTAAAACTTTTAGTTCCAAATTTTCTCCCTTCCTCACTCCCCACCCACCCTCATTGAGAAGAGAAGCAATTCAATGTAGCTTATACTCCTGAAAGTCATGTCAAACACTTCCAAAATGGTTATGTAGTGAAAGACTAACTATATTTCCCTCCATCCTATCCCACTTCCCCATTTATTCTATTCTCTCCTTTCCTCCAATTCCTCAAAAGTGTTTGCTTTTGACTACACTCTTCCCATTCTGCCTTCCCTTCTATCACCCTCCCTCTTATCCCCTTATCCTGTACTTTCTTGTAAGATAATATAGATTTCCATACCCAATGGAGTTTGTATGTTATTCCTCCTGAAGCCAATTCTAATGAGATTAAGGTTCACTCATTTCCTCTCACTCCCCCCTCTTCCCCTTCACTGTTAAAGCTTTTTCTTGCTTCTTTTATAGCAGATGATTTATCCTATTCTACCTCTCCCTTTCTCCTTCTCCCAATACATTCCTGTCTCACTCCTTCACTTTATATTTTGGATATCATCCCTTCATATTCAACTCACCCTTTGCTCTCTTCATATTTTCCCTCCAACTACCCTCATCCTGAGAAAGGTCTCATCACTTACAAATATCTTTTCATCTTTCCATTTCAGGAACTGGAAGGATTGCTCACGGGTTTTTGACTCTTCTGCCTTTCCATCTCATTATTCTTTTTTTGTTTTGTTTTGTTTGTTTGTTTGTTTGTTTGTTTAATTGAATTTTATGGTAGACTCAAACACCAGAACATAAATTAAGTATAGAAAACAAAATACATATCATAAACTTAAATATTGGAACTTAACTACAAAGTAAGGAAAGGGGAAAAAAAGCAGGTTATGTGTATAGGAGAATATGAGAGAGGATTGAAAATCAGTAATGATAAATTTTCATTTCAAGAAAGTCTATATGATAAATTATACAATTTGTGTCCAGAACTGTCCATCTTTTCTTGGCTTCCTCATAGGTTTTATTTTATTTTCTGCTGTGCCCTTTTTTAACTTTATTCTCTCCCCTCACCCTGCTTCTTGCCCCCCCCAAAGGCTACAACTGAGTGTGAATATATTTCTCTATTGCTATAGACATATACATATACATATATACACATATAAACTTATATATATAGACATATACTTTCCAAAATTCTACTCTTTTATCTTTGTGCATCTCTTTTTGCCTGTCCCTCCTGACTTCTCTCCTTTACTTCTACCCACTACCTTGTCCTTCCATTACTTACCCTACAAGTAGAGTTTTGATGTCTGCTCATCAAGGATGTCATAAAGGGAGTTCCTCTTTAGACAAAGGCTGAACCAGAGGGCCTCTGAAGGATCCTGCAGTTCTGAGAGTCTGTGATTCGCTATGTAAGAAGGCTTATTCTTAGCATGCCTAGATAACTGGTTGCTTGTAGGATGGGATATTATACCTCTCCTGCTCAGGTCTGCTGCATCCAGAGGGTGAAAATCACAGTTCACCCACAACTTAGTGACTATGAACTGAACCAATGAGAGGGGAAGGATTTCCTTCTCGTGGTCTCCCTGTTTGAGCTCCCCTAAGAAAAATGGGCCTGGAGCTCTTTGTTTCCATTGTATTCTACCTGTTCTTCTCAGTTTGAGGTGCTGGAGGTGCTCCCCACTGGATCTGAGATTTCAAGCCACATTGACCTTGGAGCCAGGATTCCATGAGTGATGTTGCAGGCTGCTTGGTAGGGAATCTCAGAGAAGTTGGATTATCTGAAACTGGAGCCTGTGGGATGAGGTGGGTCTTGCACTTGGAATTTGGGACTGGGCTCTACAGGAATTAAGCTCAACTATAAACCTATTCCCCTTCTCCTTTCCAGAATATAAGATGGTATGGGGCAGGGGAGGGGAGGACTCTGCCTTTCATGTGTTTGGGGTGTAAGTTTGTATATTTGTAATGATATCTTTTTTATGGTATAAGTGCTCTGAAAAATCTAATTTGTCCGTTAGTGGCTAAATGTAAGAAAAAGTAAATTCAAAAGCAAAATTTTGTATTTGGCTATAGTTGTGATTTTCATCTTTCTATATGATATTGAAATATTGGCTGCTTTGAGAACTTACTGAATAGTACTGGGGAAGTGACAGAACTAGATTTTGGAGAGGATATCACCAAATCCATTTTATTCTGTATTTGACATTTTTCTTAGTGTGACTCCTGCATAAACCAACAGCAACAGCTGGTTCCCTTCAGTGACTTCTTTGCTTCCCTAATTGGTACAAAAAGTCTTAATTTTTAAAAAGGGAGGACTTCAATAGTGTCTGGAATACTTCTCTACCTTTTCTAGCCTGTCAGGTAGTTCCCTTTGATTTGGTGAAACTAGCTATCCTGATAAAGACACATCTCTTCTCTATCTTCTTTACCTAAAGATATTCATTCTCTTTAACAATCATACTTCTTCTTTTTGTATGATCAACTGAACTCCAGTTATGTCTTCTACATCAAGGGTATTAGGAGCACAGTGCCCCCTGCAATCTGGAAAATTGGCACAAAACTTTTTGGCCCTGCTTTCCCAAGAGAGAAGATATCTAAATTTTTGTCTTTTCTTTTTATGGGGTGTTTGCAATTCATCATTTTAACATTTGGTTTAAGTATTCGGTCGCAGGCCCTGTGTCATCTGTGGCTTTTGCAAAACTCCCTAAAAATTCTCATTTGATTTCATATGCTGACCCACAATATATAGAAATTGTGATGAGGAAATTCATCATGTGGAAGATATAACTGTATAATGAACAACCAGCTTTTTTTTTTCTCTTGTGATATATAAATATTACTCAATTAATTGTGAATGAAATACATTCCTGTGAGGGATTGTCTGGTGTTGACTACTGCCAAGTAGAAGTTGTGGCAACATGGGGCGGGAACTGGGTATTAGGAAGTAACCGGAGCTCATGCTCCCAAGGCAGGGGCTGTGCTAGGCGGAGTTGTGGTGAATTGGGATGGGAACTGGATATGGAGAAGTAACCGGAGCTCACGCTCCCGAGGCAGTGGGCAGTGCTATGTGGAGCTGTGATAAGCTGGGGAAGGAACAGGATACAAGGAAGTAGCCAGAGCATGTGCTCCTGAGGCAGGGGGCTGTGCCACGTGGGAGTGGGACGGCAGAGAACCAGTTCCCTTTGTCTAGTCCTCTCCCTAGGGGCAACGTCAACCCCAGACATCTCCTTCCTGACTTCACGTACTTTCCCTTTGTGTAGCACTGACCCCAGACGCCTCCTCCCGGTATCTGGGCCTGACTTCCTGTGTCACATACTCTCCCTTTGTCTATGCACTAACCCCAAACTTCTCCTTCCTGTATTCGGTCCTAGCCTCCTACGTCACGTCCTCTCCCTTGGTGCAACACTAACCCCAGACATCCCCTTCCGGTATCTGATCCTACAATCAATGACTAGTAGGCGGGCTGAGGAGGAGGGGCTAAGTAGGTACTTAAGGAACAGTAGAGATCGGAGCTCGCTCTCTCTTGCTCCTGCTCTCTTGCTCTGGCTTTCCTGCTTGGCCTTGCTGTGATGGCCTCTGAATAAAGCTCGAGTGTTTGCACCTCCTGATCAGCTCATCTCTGTGTTTATCCGGGTGGGCACCGAAGACTGGTAAGTATGACTCTGGCAGCCTGCTCCTTATAGGAGGAGAGTGCACGGTGCGGCCGGCACACATTCCCATCAAATGCTGGTGAGATCTGTCCTACTCCAAGTGTAATGAAACCTCTTTCTCTTATTTGTGCTGGTTTATTGCATTAGCTAACGAAACCAATAGAAAAATCATGTTAAGAGAAGCAAGTGAAAAATTGCTTATATTGCCCCAGAGACCACAAGGAACTGTTCTGATTTTGGAACAAGGAATATGTTAAAAAGCACACTCCAGTCTGTTTGCCAGGAATGGCAAATTTCAAACAGAGGGAAATGTATATTGAGGGTTTTCTGGGAATGCTCAGGCATCCTTTGTCATCTACTGTGTGGGTTTGGATAGTCTCCTTTGATTGGCTGTGTGACTGGGAAAGACTCTGAGTTAAAACCTGGCCAGATTGAAACACCTTCTCTTTTTCCTGCATGAGGTTTCCTACCCATTCTTTCCTGCTGTATCCAGAGGGTAAAGATCACAGTTTCCCTACTGTATGGGGGCCATGAACTGAACTGTTGAGAAGGGAAGGATTTTCAACCCCCACTGTCCCTCTTTTACCCTGTCTTAGACAAATTGGATGAACAGGGGCGTTGTTTGTATCTGTTCTGTTCCACTTGGCCTTCTTAGTTTTAGGTGCTTGAGGTGACTCCCCACTTGGACTCTGATCTGTGATGACATTAGAGACAAGATTCCAGGTGGCCTGTTGCAGCCATCCAGTTCGGCTGAGAATCCAGGAAAGGCCAGAGTGCCTGGGACTGGAACCCAAAGTGAGTATGGGACTTGGATCTTGAGACGGGGCTATATAGGAATGCATCTAAGCTACGTATCTAATCCCCTTCCCTTCCTTTGAGTCTGAGGTGGTACAAAGGGAAAGAGGATGTGTGTGTGAGAAGACTGTATTCTTTATGTTGGGGCAACATGTCTGAATATTTATGATTATACCTTTTGATGTAAATATTTCTCTACAAAAGGTAATTTAACTGTTATTGTCTAAATGAAACTAGGATTCAGAAGACGCCCATATACTTGAGGGGGACATCAAATTTCAAATGGTTGGAGCTATTTGCAAAGAACCAAGATATCTCTCACCTTCTTAAGGGTTCTGGAGAACCCTGTGAGAAAAGTAAAATGTAACATATCTGTTCTTATGGCAGTTATGGTCAAGGTAGTCTGTGTTGTATCTAAATGACTTTAATTCCCCAGGTTCCACCTGCAGTTTCAGTACTTTCTTTAAACCATTCCCTGTGTTCTTGTTTCTCTCTCTGTATTTCTGTGTCTCTGTCTCTGTCTCGGTGTCTGTGTCTCTGTGTCTGTGTCTGTCTCTGTCTCTCTGTCTCTCTGTCTCTGTCTCTGTCTCTCTCTCTCTCTCTCTCTCTCTCTTCCCTTGAGTGCCCAATCAAAACTTTCTTGATTGGTTTCCCCAGGAGCAAACTCTGAGATTTGGGGGGAATCTGGGAAGACTTTGGAAGAATTGAACTAAACCAAATTGGATACCTTCTTTTTGTTTACATGCAACGATGTGGAGGCACATAGGTGTCTTTCTTCACTTTTGTTAATGCCTGTGTCTGTTATATGTATGCATTGGTGTGGGTGTGAAGGAGCTGGGTGACTGAGGTTGCAGATGGCATTTGGAGTGATTGGGGAAGGACAGGGATTTCTAAAGAAATTTCCTTCTCAGAATACCAGGAATGCCCAGTTCACCCTCTGTCCAAGGTCCTCCCCTCCCAGTAGTTCCTTCTGTAAAGACACACAGCAAGTTTGGTGCTCTGGTTTAATTGTTTAGATTCATGCAAATACATTCTTCATGATTTCCTTTAAGGAATCATTTTAAGGAATGATTTCTACAGGTTCATTTCTTCCTGCCTCTCGAAAAGGAAAGGAATATTTATGGAATAGATATTCTATTATTTCTTTGTTTTCATCTGGAAGAAAGGTAAATGGAATGAGATCATGGCTCCAATGTGAACCTGAGGCAGCCACCCAGGTCACCCAGACCTTCCCTTTCACTGAGCCCATCCACCCTCCTGTACCACAGTGAGCCCAGGTATGGGAGCAGAGGCTTACAGCTGTAGCCAGAATGATACAGGTTGGACATATTAGGGGATGAGGGATAGATCATCCTGCTTTGCAGGTTAAACTGTAGAAAGGGAATAGAATCAAAGAATCATTTTTGAACTGGAAGGGACCTGGTCTACTCCACTTGCAGTTTTCTTGGCAAAGATACTGGAGTGATTTGAAATTTCCTTCTCCAGCTCATTTTATAGAAGAGGAAACTGAAGCAAACAGGGTTAAGTGACTTTCCCAGGGTCACACAGCTAACAAGTGTCTGAGGTCAGATTTAAACTCAGATCTTCCTGGCCCAGCATTCTAGCCACTTTACCACCTGGCTGCCCATGGGTGTAAGCAAGCTGCAACAAGTAACCAATGAGAGGCTTTCAAAGAAAAACCAGAATCAAAGATGTTATCCAGGAAACGCATAAAGAGAAGATGGATTGGTCATATGATCAGGGATGACAGGTGCCCTCAAAATATTACAGAAGTAATCAACATGACCTGCCCATTTGGTGGGCTTCAATGGGAAAATGATTGAAGGACAAGGACCAGAGTGAGATGGGATAGGCAGACATGAGCTATTATAATCTGCACTATCGGAAGGAACTTCTGATTCAATGACATCACAGATCTAGTTGAGTATTGAGTGGCACATGGTGTAAGACACTAGCCTAAGCCTAAAATATGCCAACTTGCTTTCCAATTTTTCCAGCAGCTCTTATCAAATAGGGAGCCCTTGCTGAAGGCATTTATGTTCTTCAGTTTTTTACAGGACAACTATTCCTTTTTATTGCATCTGATTCATATTTATTTAGTCTGCTCCATAGCTATTCTTTTCTATTTTTTCATCAGAATCAAATAGTTTTTATAATGACAATTTTACAATAGAGTTTGAGGTCTGCTAATACCATATATGCCCCACTGCATTCCTAATGATTTTTCCCCAATATTTTCTTTGTTACTCTAGATCTTTTGTTCCTCCAAGTGAATTTTCTGTTTTATCCAGTTCTGTAAAATATTCCCTTCATAAATTGATTGTGATAGCATTAAGTCTATAGTATCTCCATCTTTATGACAATTGCATGGCCCAACCATGCACATTGAATACCTTTTCACTTGTCGTCCTTTCTATGGGTAAAGAAGAGTTTGTGCTTTATTGGCATGAATGTTACATATATCTTGGCAGGTTAACACTCAGATATTTCAGCATTTTGTACTTTTTTCATGCAATTTCTCTTCTCGGCTTTTCTTCTTGGATTTTGTTAGTACTACATAGGACTACAGGCCCTAGCCTACAGAAAACCTTGATGAATATTATGAATTGATAGATAATAGGAGATAATCAGAGATTTTCTTTGAGAAGTCCCCAATGTCATCCTTTTTCAGGTTTATTTTGTACCCTGCTACTTTACTGAAGAACTTTGCTCATTTTCAAGGACCTCAGTAAGTGGGCTTGAGGCAGAGTCAATTTCTTTCCATCTCCTGAGACATTCTTTCATTTTCCTTGGCCAAGAGGAAGTTTGTGATTCTCCTTGCCCAGAATGTTCTGGGTCCAGCCTGGTCTGTATTTATGAGCTTTCCTACCTAACATGAACTCTCCTTAGATAGACTTCTGGGCTCTCAGGGAAGCTACATAGGAATATACATTTCCTTCCCTTCTCCTCAGGCAGGAGTTGGCCTAAAGTCATCTTTGACCCTTCCTTGCCTCAAAATCAGGTATGCCTATTATTTGCAGCTCTCTCTGGCTCTAACTTGAGGCATTATCGTCAGGATACCCACTGCCTCTTTCTTCTTCTCTACTGTCTTCAGTCTCTGACCAGAATAACTATTTCAGGAGGGATCCCAGCTATATGTCTTGCTTTCCTCCCAATTCAAGTTATCCTCTGGACTGTTCCACCTCTTCACTCTTGCCCCAGGCAGTATCCTCTTTCCCTCCCCCATGCTTGCCACATCTCTTTTATGCTTTTTTCCCTATTAGAATGGAGGCTCCTTGAAAGTAGGGATCATCTTCTTTTCTTGTACTTGTATTCTCAGTACTTAGCACTGTACTTGCCATATTGGAAATGGTTAAGAAACATTTTACCTATCTTCAACCAGAAGCTCCTTCTCCAAAGAACACCTCAAGAAATCCATCTCAGCCACCACTTCCAAGAACATCCTTTGATTCCTGCCACTCAGCTTTTCCTATCCCCCCCCCAATAGTATGACTAAGTGACCCTCTTGAAGTGATCCTGAATTCCCACACCCCCTCTCTTGGCTACGTTCCAGACGGCCATGTAAACAATAGCCCTCCCTAGTTGAAAATAGTACGTTAGATATTAACTCCTTTGACCACTTCACCCAGACATTCAGTGAATTGGCTAAGAAAGAACCTATTTCAGCCACCACCTGCCAGGAAAACACTCAGAGGAACTTGACATGTGTCACTATATGTCCCCTTTCTCTTCTGCCTTCCTTTACCTTCAATGTCTGTTCTGTGGCCTCAGTGTTGCTGAGACTGACAAGAGACTGTTGGTAAGGTGAAGATTGGGGTTAGCCAATGGCCAATGACCAACTGGGGTTGAGCAGAGAGGGAAGGAGAGGTTTCCGAGTTAAAATGAAAATATGAATTCTAAAGAATTTGTAATATATAAGGATGACATTGGGGACTTCTCAAAGAAAATCACTGATTGTCTCCTATTATCAGTCAATTCATAATATTCATCAAGGTTTGCTATAGGCTAGGCCCTGTGCTAGGCACTGGAAATACAAATATAATGAAACAGTTCCTACTCCCAAAGAGCTCATATTCAATGGGAATTATAATAAGTACCTACACTGATATATGAATTTATAGAATAAATATGAGGACAATAAATGTAAATAAAACAAAGTAGTTATCTATAATGTAGTTTGGGGTGGGGAAGGGCACTAACAGTTTAAAGTATTAGGAAAGGCATCATCTACCACTTGCCACAAAGTAAGACCTTGAAGAAGGGCATGAACATTCTAACCAAAAGCTCCTCTCAAAATATCTCTTTCCAGCACTGATGCTCTGTCTGAATTCATTCCTCCATGGTGAGCATACTCCCAACCCACCAGCATCTCCCCATCCCATCATTTGGAATACTTAATTGCCATTGTTCAAACCCCTTTCTCCATCCTCCAGTGACCACTCCCTAATTCCTATCCTCCTTGATGCAAACTCCTCAATCTCCCACTCTAAAGCCACCCATCTCTTCCACTGTGCTCTCTAGAATGCTTGTTACATAGGTAATAAACTTGCTTTCATCTTCAACTTGTTTCCTTTTTCATTCCCTCCAACTTCTGGACCTCACTGGCATCCTTAAGAGGAAGTCATTAAAGATACTGCATCACTGGCTTCCTTTTCTTGTCACATTCTTTCATATCCCCTGATTCAATGGTGATGGTAGAGTAGGTGAAATATTTATTGCTCCCCATTGCCCCTTCCAGATTCTTCCTCTGCCACTGTCATTCGGTAACCTCTCCTCCTTCGTGGTTCATTCAATCCAAGTTTATCACTCAGTCAAGGTTCTGAGAGTTGTTCACTACCCCAACTCAACAGTTTCTCAATTTACTCAATTCTCATGATGTATTCCTCCACTCCACCTCAGCTCTACACAGAGAGACAGTCATATCATTGATCTAACCTTACCATTAGCCATCTCTTCTACTTGAAATGCTAGCCCTCCTCACCTCTGCCTCCTGATTTCTCTGCATTCTTTCAAGACAGTTCAAACTCCACCATCTGTAGAACTTTCCCACCCTTCCTCCCTCACCTTGCCTTCCTTCTGGTATTATTGTCCATTTGCACTGGATATATCTTGCATATACAGAGTTGTTTTCATGTTCCACCTGTAGAACGTGAACTGCTTGAGCAAGGTCTGAGTTTGTGTCTTTCAGTGCAACCCTAGTACTTAAGACAGTGCCCAGCACACAATGCCAAATAAATGCTTGTTGACACCTGGTTGACTGACTGGATCCCAATAGATGAAAAGGTATAACCCCAGAGCCATAGCACCTCTGAAGGGATCTGTGTGTTCTCAACATCTCTGACACAATTAGCCCCTACAGGTAGAAAGCACCTTCCCATGACTTCTTCTCAGGTCCCCAGGTTACAGTTAACATTCAGTTCTATGCTTTGTGAATTACCCATAGCAAATGGTGAATGAGGTCTCTCTCTATCCCACAGTCCTCTGGGACATTCAACTTCCTTTAGCTTCTTTCTGAACCAGAACGTGAAAAGAGACTCCCAAGTTCCAAAGACAGACGGGACATTAGGATAGATCTGTTCCAAACCCCTTGTTTCGAAGATGAGGAAACTGAAATCCAGAGAAACAGAAACCCCCATCATCTTCTACCTGCTAGTGAGAGTCAGAACTATTGCAGGACCTCCTACTGCTTCTCTTGCCTCTTCAAGGAGTAAACAAGGTCTTAAGGTGCAGTCCAAAGAATTGTCTGAACTTCCACCAAAAGATCCAGTATTCTAAAGAGGGCATGACTTGGTAAAATTTGGTTAAAGTGCCATAAAAATGTGGGTGATTGTGTGATCTGATATAACCATAATAGTTAGCATTTATATTGCACTTTAAGGATTGCAAAGCACTTTACAAATGTGATCTCATTTGATCCTCACAACAACCATGGGAAGGAGGTGCTATTATTTTAATATTCATTTTATAGATTAGGAAACTGAGGCAGACAGAGGTTAAATAACTTACCCAGGGTCACACAGCTAGTAAGTATCTGAAGCCAGATTTCAACTCAGACCTTCCTGATTCAAGGTCCAGAGATCTATCCCCTGGGTACCTACATGTGGATGTACTCTTTGATTGAGCTGGTCTTCATAAGAATGTCTGGCTCTAATGGCTATGGCTAGGATTTTTTATGGGGCTGGGAGATATGTACAGATGGAGTACAATTGTTACATAGGGTAAAAGAGAGGGAATTCCCAAAATAGGAATCAACTTCCCCCCAAAATAGCTAGTCTCTCTTGTACCCAAGAAACATAGCTCAGGGGAGCATTTAAGTCCTTTCCTAGCAGGGTAGGACTATGGAACAGCTCAGCACCCTGCATTCAAATGTGATCTTTACTTCCTTGGAAGACTTTTCTTTCATTTCATTTTTAATTTATGGAATAAAACAAGCATTTCCATAACATTAATGAAAAAGATGATTGCATAGGAAACTGCAAGTCTACCATGCACAACTTGCTATTCCTCTTAAATATATAATAAAGTTCTACTGTACATTTCCTTTTTTCCTTTTTTTCTTTGCTCCCCTCCACCCTAGAGTTGGCTACCATTAGACATAAATAGGTCAGCACATAGCTTATTTGTACATAGTTGTGTGCACTCTGTCTCCCCTGCTAGACTGTGAGATCCCTAAGATCAAGGCCTGTCTTTTACCTTCTTTGTATCCCCATTCATTAGCACAGTGCCTGGCACATAGCAAGTGCTTAATCAATGTTTATTGATTAACTGACTCTGTAAAAATAGAAGTGATAAGATTTACATACCTGCCTGGCAGGGTCTTCATAGGGAAAATTCTATAGAAATGGGAGCTATTATTATGATTACTTCACTTTACACATCTTACCTTTATTTCAATCATTTGTGATTGAATCCTATCTCCTCACTTAGACTGAAATCTTCTTGAAGACAAGGACACCTTTGAGTGGTGACACTTTACCCAGGGTTTGGCGCATACGAGGTGTGAAATGAATCAAATGAATGAATTATGTGGGGTCTGGAAGAACAAAGAAGACTCGTTCCCTACCAAGTTAGATCTCTCTCTGGCAAATGGGATAGTTTCTTCCTTAAGAGGATTCAATCCTAACTGCTCCCTCTTTATTACAGAAAAGGCCCTCCAACACACTGTGCCATCCAGGAACCAGGCACAAACTCCTCTGCCCTGGATCATTTCCCAGATTGCTCCATGCCCTTCAGCTCAATCACTCAGACTGCTTTCACTTCCTACCAAAAATCAGGAGGATTCAAACCTCTCAGACTCTAACAGAAGTCATTGTCTCAAGGATCACCAGAAAATAAAACAGTCATTTGGCCAGTTAGGGTCCTTTGCATTCACATTTAGTTCCAGCTCAGCAGCCAATCGCAAGGCTTTCCTTTACTGCTCAACAAGCAAACAATAGTCAGAGAATACCTGTTCATGCTATGAAGTGAATCCTTGGTCCCTTCCATTGCACATCACTGCATAAATTAAAAAGCTGCCTCACCAAATCTCTACAGAGGTGCCCTGCAGATGCTCCCAGGACTCAGCCCTCATTCAGTAGCTACTTTTAATGGAATTGCTTTTTCTAACTTGTCTCTTTTTGCAGGCTTTTATTAGTAATACAGAAAGAAGTTAATGGTTTTATGAAATGGTTTATATATCCTACTTATTGTTTCAATAAATAT
>NW_020952487.1:901378-911832 GCF_900497805.2 Vombatus ursinus
TTTTCCTTGATTATTCATTAGAGATAGTTGTTTATACTTTTCTTTCTTTGATTAATCTCTCTCTAGTTTGGGTTGTCAGGATCACGTTTGTTCCATGAGAGAAATTTTGAAGCATGCCTTCTTTCTATATTTTCCCAACCAATTTGTATGGTATTAGAATGAATTATTCTTTGAATGTTTTCTAGAATTCACTTGTTTTTCCTAAATGGTCAAAAACATGGGAAGACTTAGATGAACTGATGCAAAGTGAAGTCAGCAGAACCAGGAGAACAATCTACACAATAACAACAATATTGTAAAGATAATCAAGTGTGAAAGACTGAGTAACTCTGATCAAGGCTCTTGAAATAAAATGCTATCCACTTCCAAAGAGAGAACTGATCAACTCAAAAGAAGACCGAAATACAGACAGTTCTCACTTTAAATGTATTTACATTACACAAATTACACTTTACATACATAAGCATTCTGAAAGACATTTACATTCTAAAAATACACATACATTAACTTTGCTGTAATGTACCTTTCCTATTTATC
The DNA here is from genome assembly GCF_900497805.2 of Vombatus ursinus. Classification (NCBI taxonomy): domain Eukaryota; kingdom Metazoa; phylum Chordata; class Mammalia; order Diprotodontia; family Vombatidae; genus Vombatus; species Vombatus ursinus. Next base: position 901,916 of record NW_020952487.1, read on the forward strand.
TTCTTCCCTCCCCCATGTCAGTGAACAAATTCACATTACTTAAAAATCTCTTAAAGTATATTTCTAATGGTTATCATATGTCTTAACTAGTCAATGGGAGGTAGGCTTTAAGAAAGGAGAATATTTGGAAATTAACTTAAAAATAAAAATTTCAAAATAATAAATAAAACCATTTGGTCGTAGAGTTTTTCTTTTCTTTATAGCCCATTCACTTTCTTGTTGTGAGATAATATTGTGTAATTTCTCTTGTTTTTTTGTATGATCTCTTTGAGATATAGCTCTAGAAGTGCTATTGCTCTGTCAAAGGGTATGCACATTTTTATAGTGCTTTGGGCATAGTTCCAAATTGCTCTTCAAATGGTTGGATCATTTTGCAACTCCACCAACAATGCAATAGTGTTCCAATTTTTCTATCTCTTCTCCAACATTTATCCTTTTTCTGTTTTGTCATGTTGGCCAATCTGATTGGTGTGATGTGGTACCTCAGAGTTGTTTTGATTTGCATTTCTCTAATCAATAGTGATTTACAGCATTTTTTCATGTGACTATAGATGGCTTTAATTTCTTCATCTGAGAACTGTCTATTCATATCCTTTGACCATTTATCAATTGGGGAATGGCTTGTATTCTTATAAATTTGCCTTAATTCTCTATATATTTTAGAAATGAGGTCCTTATCAGAGACACTAGTTGTAAAAATTCTTTCCCAATTTTCTACCTTCCTTCTAATCTTGGTTGTAATGACTTTGTTTGTGCAAGAACTTTTCAATTTAATGTAATCAAAGTTCTCAATTTTGCATTTTGTAATGTTTAATTTTTAATGTGAAATGCGAAGGAAAGTGGAGGTAGTCTGAGTAATGGGATTAAAGATTAGGAAAGAGAAATAAAGGTTTGAGCAAAATTGTGACAGTTAGGAAAAAATGGTTTGGTAATAGATGGGGGTGCCATGGTCTGCAGCAAGCCATGTGCTCTAAGTCCCCCCCACCCCAAATCCTGGTTAGTTGTTCTGGGTGCTTTGGTACAGCTTCAGATGGTATCTCTTTGGCTGGATCAAATGCTTTATCTACCTTGGATTACAGGTGATTTTAACTGTAAAACTTATATGCATCAGCCTGAAACTCCCAGGAAGATGGAATGCTTAGGGTAGTTTTTATCTGATAAGCTTCAAAAAGGAGACTTTTCAGCCCTCTGAAGGAAGTGGAGAAAGAGAGAGGAAAAAAAGTTGCTCAGAGCTGGGAATTGTCACCATGTGTCTTCCTAAGGGAATGTATGAATGTAGGGTAATATTTCCTTTCAAAGGGCCAAGACTATTGGACTTTTTAAAAAATGAATTTAAAGTGTTCATCATTAGCAATTATTAATCCAGATTTGATTTGATTTAAGTCAAAATTTGTCCTCAAGGAATAAAAACAGCATCTGAGAGCACTCTCCTTTCAGGATTAAGCAAGAAGATATTGTTATTTGGTATTAAGGAACTTTTAACTGTATGGCCCTGAGAGTTTATCTCAGTTTACTCTTCTGTAAAGAGGATAACAGAGAATTCACTTCCCAGGTGTGCTGTAAGGATCACATGATTGTAAAATAACTGACATATGCTAGGCAACATTATTATTATCTCTCTAATATATCATTGTTCATTATCATTGTTAAAGTACCAAAAGTAATAAAATCAATCGTTTCTCTATGTGATAATCTGAAAATGTAATGAATGTCATCTGAAGATTATTGTCTGTGTTTCTAAACTATACTGTATTTCTAAAATTGCAGAAGTAGTCTTAGCAAAGCAATTACTGTAATGAACTGTAAGTGGGAAGGATCTTGCTGTTTAGATCTGAATTCATTCCAGTGTCTAGTAAGGGTTAAAAATAGTGTTTGAACTTCTCACATGTATGAGATTCAATTCCTGAAGTGTCTCATTCTTTCAGATGAAGTATGGTTACAGAAGGATAAAAAAGCTTGAAAAACAGATGCAAATCTATTACAGTAGCAACTTATGATCTTAATGGAAATGTGATTTTCCTCCTGATGTTATTTAATCAGGAACTAGAGCATGTGTAGTTATGCATGCAAATTACTTAAGACTTACTTTAAAGATGTTCCCTAACTAATGTGAGATTATAGTCACATCTGAAACCCTGATGATAGGAATTTGCTATTTGAGACCATATGGGACAGTTAATCTGAGTCTGACTCTAGGTATAGTTATCAAGGTGAGCCACCTACCCATGATACCAGCAACTCTGTGGAGGGGGCAGTGTAACTGCAGAGGCGAGTCTCATGGGAAGGTCTGGAGAAAGAGTATTCTGCATGTGCTGAGGTAAGACTCTCCTGACTCAATTTCCCCACTATGACACCTGGCAGCCTTTAAGCCTGGCTGAATGCAGTTAGGCATTACTTAACTTCTTCTTGAAATTGACATGAAGTTAGGGAAACATTGTTCCCTTACTTTGGTTATCTCCCTATTCTTTTATGGCAAATTTCTTAAATCAAAAAGGTTTGTAAGCACAACATCAAATCTGTTCAACAATAGATTGACACTGGAACATCTGAGGTTATTCCAGTAAGATGCAAGTATAAGATTGAGCTATTTGGCCTAGAATTTCATAATTAAGTATTTAACCTTGACATCTGTTACTAGTATATATTCCTTGTATAAGTTAGGGTCCTTCTAATGGTATGGGGATAATTCATTCAAGGACTTAAGAAACCCGGATATTATTCTGTTACTTTCAGTTTGCTACAATTAGTTGATGTTAAAAGAAGAATGGCTTGTGGTCTATCTTGTAAATGCCTGAAAGGAAGCATTCACTTTAATTAAGGGTTCTTTGTACATGACCAGAAGTTGGAATTGTTTTATTGATATGTACCCTCTTAAAATTGATCACTTAATGGATTATGTATGTATTGGAGTCCATCTTTTTATAAAAAGTGTTCTGTGATTAATTCTTTAGTGGAATCTCATCCTCCTGTTGGGGGGAATGAATGTGAAGTACAGAAACTGGGTTCAAATTTATGAATGTGAAGTATAAAAAGCTGGTTCTAATTTTGCTGTTTTTATTTGAGTTTCTTATCAACATGACAATTGACCAAGGTTCCAGTTTTGATTTTATAATAATAGAGGCATGAGGGTTGAGTTAACTTTCGTTATTTGACTTGGTTATTGGCAAGTTAATTTAAAATTGTGTTCAGATCAAGGTTGTAAGAGATTTCCACCAAGAGACAGGATTTCTCTGTATGAGGAGTCTTGATGGGACAGTCTGCTGGGCACTGCTTGAACAGCGCTCAAACCAGAAAACTTCATTGGATGATGGCCTGAACACCAGACAGCTATATGACAGGAGATTTCTGAAGCCTTACATGGACAATTTCTTGTTATTTTTCCCTTTGGGTCTCTGTATCTGTACCTGCTAAGGGGACTGCCCCCTTTTGATTTGTCAATGCATCGATCAATCTCTCCCTTCCCTCTCCCATGTTGTTATAAGTTCCCAAAACTCCCTGATGAAGTGTTCACCATATCAGTTAGTGATTCATTGAGAAGGCTATACTTATCATTAGAATCAGATGGTAGAATGTGAAAAATAATTTTTCTTGGTAATTATTATCTTGGAAACTTGGAGTACTGGCTAAGAAATAGAGTGATGAATCTGTAGGATAGGTTAAGTATGCAAGACAGAGTAGTCAATGACCATAGTAATCTATTATTTGACAAACCCAAAGACCCTAGCTTCTGGGATAAAAACTCATTCTTTGACAGAAACTGCAGGGAAAACTGGAACAGAATATATTGTGAGGGATTGTCTGATGTTGACTACTGCCAAGTGAGGGTTGTGGCAACTTGGGGAGGGAACTGGGTATTAGGAAGTAACCGGAGCTCATGCTCCCGAGGCAGTGGGCAGTGCTATGTGGAGCTGTGATAAGCTGGGGAAGGAACAGGGTACAAGGAAGTAGCCGGAGCACGTGCTCCTGAGGCAGGGGGCTGTGCCACGTGGGAGTGGGACGGCAGAGAATGAGTTCCCTTTGCCTAGTCCTCTCCCTAGGTGCAGCGTTAACCCCAGACGTCTCCTTCCTGTGTCCAAACCTGACTTCCTGGGTCATGTACTCTCCCTTTGTGTAGCACTGACCCCAGACGCCTCCTCCCGGTATCTGGGCCTGGCTTCCTGTGTCATGTACTCTCCCTTTGTCTATGCACTAACCCCAGACATCCCCTTCCGGTATCTGATCCTGCAATCAATGACTAGTAGGTGGGCTGAGGAGGAGGGGCTAAGAAGGTACTTATGGAACAGTAGGGATTGGAGCTTGCTCTCTCTTGCTCCTGCTCTCTTGCTCTGGCTTTCCTGCTTGGCCTTGCTGTGATGGCCTCTGAATAAAGCTCGAGTGTTTGCACCTCCTGATTGGCTCGTCTCTGTGTTTATCTGGGTGGGCACCGAAGACTGGTAAGTAGTATGACCCTGGCAGCCTGCTCCTTATAGGAGGAGCGTGCACGGCGCGACCGGCACAGAATATGGCAGAAACTAGGTGTAGATCAAAATCTCACACTGTATACCAAAATAGAGTCAAAATGGGTTCATGATTTAGATATAAAGGCTGATATTGTAAGCAAACTGGGAGAGCAAGGAATAGTTTACCTATCAGATTTATGGAGAATGGAAGAATTCATGACAAACAGGAGAGAGAGAACATTACAAAAAGCAAAATAGAGAACTTTGATTACATTAAATTGAAAAGGTTTTGCACAAACAAAGCCATTGCAACCAAGATTAGAAGGAAGGTAGAAAATTGGGAAAGAATTTTTACAACTAGTCTCTCTGATAAGTGCCTCTTTTCTAAAATATATAGAGAATTAAGTCAAATGTATAAGAATACCAGTCATTCCTCAATTGATAAATGGTCAAAGGATATGAACAGACAGTTCTCAGATGAAGAAATTAAAGTCATCTATAGTTGTATGAAAAAATGTTCTAAATCACTATTGATTAGAGAAATGCAAATCAAAACAACTCTGAGGTACCACATCACACCAATCAGATTGGCCAGCATGACAAAACAGGAAAAGGATAAATGTTGGAGAAGATGTGGGAAAATTGGAACACTAATGCATTGTTGGTGGAGTTGAGAAATGATCCAACCATTTTGGAGAGCAATTTGGAACCATTCCTGAAGGGCTATAAAAATGTGCATACCCTTTGACCCAGAAATAGCCCTTCTAGAGCTATATCCCAGAGAGATTATAGAAATGGGAAAAGAACCCACACGTACAAAAATATTTATAGCAGCTCTTTTTGTGGTGACAAAGAATTGGAAATTGGGAGGATGCCCGTCATTTGGGGAATGGCTGAACAAGTTGTGTTATATGAATGGAATGGAATACTATTGTGCTATAAGAAATGATGAACAGTCTGACTTCAGAAAAACCTGGAAAGACTTGTATGGTCTATGCTGAGTGAAATGAGTAGAACCAGGAGAATGTTGTACACAGTAACAGCCATGTTGTGTGATGACTAATATTGACAGACTTAACCCTTCTTAGAAATACAAGTATCTAAGACATCTCCAAAGGCCTCATGATGGAAAATGCTATCCACATCCAAAGAAAGAACTATGGAGTTTGAATGCAGATCAAAGCATACTATTTACTATGTTTTTTTTCTTCTGCTGTGTTTTGTTTCCTCTTTCTGGTGGTTCCTCCTATTGGTTTTAATTCTTACTTTCAACATCACTAATGTGAAAATATGTTTAAAAGGAATATATATGGATAGGCTATATCAGATTGCATGCTGTCTTGGAGAGGGAGGTGGGGAGAGAGGAAGAGAAAGATTTAAAACTCAAAAGCTTAGGGAAGTGATTGTTGATAATTCAAAATTAATTAATTAAAAATAAAAAAAGAAATGTTGAACAGGCTGACTTCAGAAAAACTTGGAAAGAAAAACTGGTCTGATGCTAAGTGAAGTGAGCAGAACCAGGAGAACATAACACACAGTAACAGCCATGTTATTCATGACTAATATTGATAGACTTAACCCTTCTCAGCAATACAAGGATCTAAGACATCTCCAAAGGTCTGATTGATGGAAAATGCTATTTACCATTCTATATAGGCAATCTGATATAGCCTATATATATATATTCATCTTAAACATATTTTTACACTAATGATGTTGAAGAAAGAACTATGGAGTTTGAATGCAGATCGAAGCACACTATTTGTTAGATTTTTTCTTCCATTGTATTTTGTTTCTGGTTGTTCCTCCTATTGGTTCTAATTCTTACTTAAAACATCACTAATGTGAAAATATGTTTAATAGGAATGTATATGTCTAACTTATATCAGATGGTGTACCATCTTGGGGAGGGAGGGGGAGGAAAATTTAAAACTCAAAAGCCTATGGAAGTAATTGTTGATAATTCAAAATAAATTAATTTAAAAAATTTAAAATTAAAAAAGTTATATTCTAAGACTTTCCATAAAATGATTTTTTTTTCCTTTTAGAAGTTGCTGATTCCTGACATAACAGGTCCCATTTAGCTCTTTAGGTAGCTAAGTGGCACAGTGGATAGAGTGCCAGTTTTAAAGTCAGGAAGATTAATCTTACAGAATTCAAATCTGGCCTCAGATACTAGCTGTGTGAACCAGGGGAAGTCACTTAACCCTGTTTGTCTCAGTTTTCTCATCTGTAAAATAAGCTGGAAAAGGAAATGTCAAACCATTTCAGTATCTATGCCAAGAAACCCCCAAATGGAGTCAGGAACAGTCAGCCATGACTGAAAATGACTGAACAACATTTTGATCTTACTTTCTATGGATCAATGACTGGTCTTAGGGAAGGCTAACATGACCCCAGGAAGGCTAACTGTCCTGTTCTATAAGTGGTCATGGGGAAAAATAAAACTCAGTTCCTGTTGGTGGTGTTAGACCTTTGCTGAGGGAGGGACTGGGGAATAAGTCCATACTCACCTGCTCCCATGAGAACTGACCCCAGAGTAGTCATGAAGAGAAGAACTGGGAACTTCATTTTGCTGGGAAAATATGAAGAAGTTTCTTGAAGAGAAAGGGGAAGTGTTGATGGAACCACCTGTCTGCCAGGGCACTTATAAAGGTGCCAAAGGCCAATGGAATTTGAGAGAGGTGTGTACCCTCCTTCCACTGCAAGTTCCCTAATGCCCTCCACTAACTCCTGCCTAAAGCCATTTGCTGAGTCAACAAGCATTGGTCAGGGCTTGATACCTAATTTTTTTGTCTGGGAGGTCATGGCCAGCTGTGCTGGCAATTGTCTTGCTTTTCACCAGGTGTCCAAGTATGACTTTGTCTGAAACTAGGATAAGGGGGAAGGCCTGCCTGAGCAGCTAGGCCTAAGTGCACTGGATGAGAGAGACATCTGTGGTCTAGCCTACTGAGTTCTCAGTCAAGTCCTCAGTCCTCAACATTTGGAATAGGGGGGAGCTATCCTCTCTGTCTTTTACTTATGAGTCTTACTACCTTTACTCTGAGGTCCTGGGGATTAGAAGCTCTACCTTAAGCTCCTCACTTAGGATTTGTTGCTCAGTGGATGTCATAACCAATTAACCCTTAGGTAGGGCATGCTGGCTTCCAGGTAGTGAGATTTGAGTGGCCCTGTCACTCCTCCAAGTTATTCTCAGTGGCCCTCGACACTATTGTTCACTCCCTTCTCCTCAATTCTTTGATTTCTCTAAGTTTTCATGATTCTACTCTCTCCTGGTTCTCCTTCATCCTTTCTGGCCACTCCTTCTCTGTCTCTTTTGATGGATCTTCATCCATGTCACACCCACTAACTCTGGTGTCCTGTGAGACTTTGGCCTGGGCTCTCTTCTCTTTTCTCTCTGTACTATTTCACTTGGTGATTTCATCAGCTCCCATGAATTCAATTTTCATCTTTGTACAGAGACTCTCAGATCTATTGATGCAACTCTAAACTCTCTCCTGACCTCCAGTCTCTCATCACCAACTGCCTAATGACATTCTCAAACTGGTTATCCCATAGATATCTTAAACTCAACATGTCCAAAACTGAACTCATTATCTTTACTCCCCACTCCACCCACTCCACTCTATTCTCTTCCTAATTACTATCGAGGGGACCATAATCCTCCCAGTCCTACAAGCCTACAAATTAGGTGTCATTCTTAACTCCTCACTGTCTCTCACTCAACCTCACCTTTATCAAATTCATTGTCAAATTCTATCATTTCTGACTTCATAACGTCTCTTTTTATAATTCTCCTCTCTTCTGTCACTTCCACCAATCTGGTCCATATTTTCATTACTTCATAGCTGTATTATTGTGGAAGCCTGCAACTGGTCTCCCTGTCTTTTCTCTCCCCACTCCTGTTCATCCTCCATTCAAAAGTGATCTTCCTAAAGTACAGGTCTGACCAAATCACCCCTTCCTCCATTCCATAAACTCCATGGCTCCCTGTTATCCCCAGGATCAAATAGAAATTCCTCTGTTTTGCTTTTAAGGCTCTTCTTAATTTGGGAGTTATAATCAAGAAGGTGAAAATACAAATAACAAGACTTAATAAAAGATTAGAAATGTGGGGTAGGTATAAGGGAGGAATTGAGAATGATATTGAAACTGTGCCCATATGACTGGGAGGATAGTGGCACCCTTGACAGTAATTGAGAAGTGGGGAAGAGTGGAGGATTTGGGGGGAAAGAAAATGACTTCTGTTTTGGACATGGTGAGTTGAGAGAGTTGGCAATACAAGACTGGAGCTCAGAAGAAATGTTAGGGCAGTATATGCAGATCTGGGAATCGTTTGCATAAGGATGATTATTGAATCCATGTGAACTGATGAGATGATCATGTAACTTGCTGAAAGGGAAGAAGAGAAAAAGGTATAGGACAAAGCCTTTGGAGATACTTACAGTTTGCAGGCATGACATGAATGAAGACCTAGCAGAGGAGATTGAGAAGGTTTTGTCAGATAGGTAGCTGAAGATGATACATTGCACCCCCTTTGAATCCTGCTATCAATAGGGGTCAGAGAGGAAGTCTAATTAGAAAGAATGAGGTAGGTCTGTTAAATCTTGAAGATCTTAAAAGAAGAATGAAAAGAGATGACTGGAGGAGGGAAAGAAAGAGAAAATTATCTCCTAATTGGAGAGCACAAAAGTAGTTCTATAACAAATAAAGAGGAAGGGTTGAGGGGAGCAGCTCACACTTGCATTTTACTGCCATCTGAAGGAGGCAAGAATATAAGCATACAATTAGGTCTAGCAATTCATTTCACTCAACAGAGAAATAGGAATGAAAGGGGAAAAGAGAGAAATTAGAGGTAGAGTAGATTAAGAGTGGGATTGGTCCTAAGCAAAACAAACTCTACCTAAGGATGTACAAAAATCTTTATAGCAGTTCTTTTGGTGGTGGCAAAGAATTTGAAGTTGAGGAGATGGCTATCAGTTTGTGAATGGCTGAACAATCAATGTGATGGGATACTTTTTGTACTATAAGAAATGATGAAGGAGATGGTTTCAGAAAAACTTGGGAAGGCTTATATGAACTGATGCAGAGTGAGCAAAACTATAAGAACAATGTCTACTTTGTCAACAATATTGTAGAGACAAACAACTTTGAAAAACTTAGGAATTTTGATCAGTGTAATGACCAACCACTTTTTAAGAGGATTAATGATGAATGAAACATGCTACCCATTTCTTGATAGAGAGATGAAAAATGTAGAGTATGGACTGAGACATATACATATATGCATATATATGTAATATCTTTGTATATTTTTCCTTTTTGATATGGCAATGCAAAAATTGGTTTTGCTTCATTAAAAATGTTTCTCACAGTGATTTTCCTTTCCTTCCTCCCTCCCTCCCTCCCTCCCTCCCTTCCTCCATCCCTCCCTCCTTTCCTTCCTCCCTCCCTCCCTTCCTTCCTCCCTCCCTCCCT
>NW_020952487.1:911932-976789 GCF_900497805.2 Vombatus ursinus
CAAATCCTTAGAAATTTGCTTTTCTTTCATTTTCAATTGTGGGACTTGATAAAGGGTAAGTGGGAGGATATTTTTTCCTTATTGAAAAAATAAAATTTAACTTAAAAAAGAGAAAAGACTAATAATATGGACAAGGCATTAGGTTATTTGATTAAAAAGCCCTAAGTCACCAATGTAAAAAATTAAAAAGAATTGATCACAACAGATGAAGAGGAAATAAAAGAAAGTATTATAAACTATTTTGTCCAAATATATAAGTGTTTGGAACATTCATATTACCAAAAACTGACAACTTAAATAGATGAATATTTCAAAAAAGTATATAATAGATTAACAGAACAAGAAATAAGAGAAATTATACAATACAATCTCACAACAAGAAAGTGAATGATCCATAAATGAAAAACTCTAGGACCAAATGGTTTTATTTCTTATTTAAAAAAAAATTTATTTTCATTTCCAAATTTTCTCTTTTCTTACAGCCCCCCTCCTCAATTGACTAGGCAAGAAATATGATACCTATTAGACATGCGAAGTCATGCAAAAGATATTTACATATCATCTATATTTTGAAAAAAAAGTAAGAAAAAATGTACAAATAGTTCTTGCCTTAGTAAGTGGACTGCTGATGTATACTTCAAGAGATTTTTAAGTAATATAAATTTGTCTGCTGACATGAGGAAGGGAGAGAGATAGATAAGAAAGGGGCCTCCCATCTGTGTAAGGAGGGGGCCAGAACATGGTTTAAGGAAACTTAGGGGCCTAGGACAGAGAAACAAGAGGAGGACAGCCTGGGGCCAGTCATGTGGAGGCCTGAACCAAGAGAAAGAACACATGGGGCAGACAGGCAGAGCAGGGCAAAAGTCTATTTTCTACTTAAGGATTAAAGGGAAGCCGTTCTTCTAGAGGTGATGTTGGTTGTCTCTCTGTTCTTCTGTTCATCTGCTTTCACTTAGATGATCCTTTGTTTTTGGAGCAGTAGGTGGAGGAGGAAGGAGAGAGAGAGAGAGAGAGAGAGAGCACAAAATACTTAAAAGTAAAGTTAATGTACATTTTTTTTGGAATGTAGATTTCTCTCAGAATGCTTCGTGTATGTAAAGTGTAATTTGTGTAATGTGAATATATATAAAGGGAGAGCTGTCTGTACTTCAATCTTCATTTGAGTCCATTAGTTTTCTATATGGAAGTGGATAACAATTTATTTAATGAGCCTTTTGGAGTTGTGCTGGATCACTGTTTTGATCAGAGCTACTTTGTCTTTCACAGTTGATTATCTTTACAATATTGTTGTTACTGTGTAGATTGTTTTCCTGGTTCTGCTGACTTCACTTTGTATCAGTTCATCTAACTGGTTTCTGACCAGATAGGAGAGATAGGGGAAACAAGTTGGAAAAATATAGAAAGAAGGCATGCTACCATATTTCTCTCATGAAAAAAATGTTGTCCTGATACCCTAAACTACAGAGAGATTAATCAGAGAAAGAAAATTATAAGTGACTATCTCTAATGACTAACCATGTAAAAATATTGAATAAAATATTCACAAAATGGTTACTGCAACAAATTAAAAAAAATTCGCAATAAGAACACATTGGATTTTTATCAGGAATATATGGATGATTCACTATTATAAAAATCATATGCTTAATATAACACATTAATAACAAAAATAATATAAATCAAATGATTACATGAATGGAAACAGAATAACTTATCATAAAATAGAAAACTCATGTTACAAATACTGTAAAGCATAGAATCAAATGGAGAGTTCCTTATCATGTTAAGCAGTATCTATCAAAACCCAAATACTAGCATAATCTCTACTGAAGAAACCCGAGACCTTTCTAAGAAATTTAAGGAGAAAGAAAGGGTGTTTACTGTCACAGCTATTATTTAATATAGTTAGAAATATTAGCTATAACAATAATAAACAAAAAAGCAATTTTGATAATATGCAAATGCAAAGAGGAAACAACTTTAGATCTATTGACAAATTCTATTGTGTTTTGTGTTTTGTTCAATCATTTTTCAGCCATGCCTGATTCTTCTTAAACCCATTTTAGGTTTTCTTGGCAAAGATACTGGAGTAGTTTGCTCATTTTATAGATGAGGAAACTGAGACTAACAAGGTTAAGTGACTTGTCTTCAGATATGCTGTATCTAGAGAACCACTGACATTCAACTAATATTTATTGAAATAATAAGCAAGATATATAAATAAATTCATAAAACCATTAACCTCTTTGTTTATTACTAATAGAACTGTGCAAGAAGAGATGAGTTAGAAAAATAAATTCCATTCAAAGTAGCTACTGAAGGAGGGCTGAGTCCTGGGAGAATTTTCAGGGGACCTCCACAAGGATTTGTTGAAGCAGCTTTTGAATTTATGTAATTATGTGCAATGGAGGGGACCAAGTATTCACTTCATAGCATGTGCAGGTATTCTATGACTGTTGTTTGCTTGTTGAGTGATAAAGGAAAGTCTTTTGATTGGCTGCTGAGCTGGAACTAAGTGTGAATACAAAAGGAACTAATTGACCAAAATCACTTTTATTTTCTGGTGATAGTTGAGACAATAACTTCTGTGAGAGTCTGAGAGGGGAATCCTCCTGATCTTTTGTAGTGAAAGTATGCTGGATGATTGAGTTGAGGGGCATAGAGAAATGATCAAGGGCAGAGGGGTTTGTGCCTGGTTCCTGTGTGGGATCATGTGTTGAAGGGCCTTTTCTGCTGCTGCTACTGCTGCTCTTTGTCCTTCGTTCTTGAAGAGGAAGACCTTGCCACCAGAAAGGTGATGTGATGACATGCAAGTGAATTGGATTTCAGTGACTGAGGGCTGTGCAAAGTCATCTGCCTCACTTTCACCTCCAGAGCCATCTGAGTTTAGTGGTCAGATACAGATCAGGATAACTGCAGATGGCCCAAGATGCAGTAGGGATTCTTAATTGCTAAAAAGGGAGGACATCAGTAGTGTCTAGAATACTCTTCTCCCTTATCTAGCCTGATGGGCAGTTCCATGTGATTTAGTGAAACTAGCTATGCTGATAAAGACATCTCTTCTCTATCTGCTATATGTAATGATATACATTCACTATAACAAGCACATTTCTTTTTTCCTTTGTATAACCAAGTGAACTCTAGTTATCCCTTCTACCTTGACAGGCTTAGAGGCCCAGTGATCCCCTGTGATCTTGAAAATTGCTGTAAAATTTTTTGGCCCTTGCTTCATATGAGAGAAGAAATTAAAATTTTTTCTTTTTCATTTATGGAGAGTACAGTACTTTATTGTAAAATTTGGATTAACTATTTGGTCATAGGCTCTGTGTTGTCTGCTGACCTTCATGAGTTGTCTATGGCTTTTGCAAAACTCCTCCAAAATTCCCATTTAATTTCTTATGCCAACCCATAATATATCAAAACTGCAATAAGGAAAGATGTGATGTGGAAGGGATAACTATATAATGAATAGCCACCTTTTTTTGTCTCATGTGATATATAAATACTATCAGCTGAATTGTGAATGACATACATTCCCATCAACTACTGGTGAGGTAAGTCACACTCTAAGTGTAATAAAACCTGTTTCTCTTATTTATGCTGGCTTATTGACATTAGCTAGTCAAAACAATAGAAAATTCATGTTAAGAGAAGCAAGTGGGGAGTGGAGCCAAGATGGCCGAGTAAAAACAGTGACTTGCTTGAGCTCTCCCCCAAAACCCTCCAAATACCTGCAAAAAATGGCTCTAAAAAATTCTAGAGCAGCAGATCCACAAAAAGACAAAGTGAAACAAACTTCCAGGCCAAGACAAACTGGATGGTTTATTAGAAAGATCTATCGTGCCTGGCTGGGAGAGAAATGCAGTTCAGCATGAGTGTGCAGGTAAAGACCAGGCCTCGGAGGACCTGGAGCAGGCCACAGAGGACTGAATCACAGGCAGCCATGGAGGTTTCCAGACTTCTCAACCCACAAACACCAAAGGCAACTTAGAAGGTCAGTAGGAAAAGTCTATGGCCATGGTGAGAGAGAAACTCAGTCCCAGCCCCAGTCTTAGCGCAGCCCCAGGGTGGCGACTGCTTCCAGAGCTTCTGGTCTGCAGCCTGAGGAGCAATAGAGTGACTGATCAGAGGGGAATTGCAGGAGTCTCTTTGCTGGTGATGAGGCAGGATTTTCTTGCTTTGTTTGTGCTTGGATCTAGGTCATAGTTCTGTGTGGCGATTCTAGACCAGGAGGAGTGCTGGTGTGGTGGAACTTGTAGTGATGGTGCAGAGGGAATACTCACAATTCCAAGGCAGAAAAGAGTGCTTGTGGTCACTCATAGATCAGAGCACAGGAGAGGAAAGGAGTAAACACCTTGCCCTTGATCAAACCACCTTGGAAGAACTGAAAACTTACAGGTCCCTGCAAGTGTCTCTGAAAACAGCTGCACAAAACCCCTGAAACTTGGGACAGTACATTCTCCACACTGGAAGCAGAGCTCTACCTTAACAAAGAGTTTAAAACTCAAGTAATTGACTGGGGGCATGAGAAAACTGCACAAAAAGTCAGACCATAGAATCTTTCTATGGTGACAAAGAAGATCAATACATACAACCAGAAGAAGACAACAAAGTCAAAGCTCCTACATCCAAAGCCTCCAAGAAAAACATGAATCAGTCCCAGGTCAAGGAAGAGCTCAAAAAGGATTTTAAGAAGCAAATAAGAGAAGTAGAGGAAAAACTGGGAAGAGAAATGAGGACGATGCAAGCAAATCATGAAAAACTAGTCAACAGCTTGCTAAAGGAAACTCAAAAAATACTGAAGAAAATAATACCTTAAAAAATAGCCTAACCTAAATGGCAAAAGAGGTCCAAAAAGCCAATGAGGAGAAGAGGGCCTTAAAAAAGCAGAATTGGCCAAATGGAAAAGGAAGCCCAAAAGCTCACTGAAGAAAATACTTCCTTAAAAATTAGAATGGAACAAATGGAAGCTAGTGACTTTATGAGAAATTAAGACATTGTAAAACAAAACCAAAAGAATGAGAAAATAGAAGACAATGTGAAATATCTCATTGGAAAAACAACTGACCTGGAAAATAGATCCAGAAGAGACAATTAAAAAATTGTTATACTACCTGAAAGCCATGTTCAAAAACAAGAGCCTAGACATCATCTTTCAAGAAATTATCAAGGAAAACTGTCCTGATATTCTAGAACTAGAGGTTAAAATAGAAATTGAAAGAATCCACCAATTACCTCCTGAAAGAGATCCCTAAAGGAAAACTCCTAGGAATATTGTAGCCAAACTCCAGAGTTCCCAGGTCAACGAGAAAATATTACAAGCAACCAGAAAGAAACAATTCAAGTATTGTGGAAACACAATCAGGATAACACAGGAGTTAGCAGCTTCTACATCAAGGGACTGGAGGGCTTGGAAAATTATATTCTGGAGGGCAAAGGACATAGGATTACAGCCAAGAATCACCTGCCCAGCAAAATTGAGTATAATCCTTCAGGGGAAAAAATAGACGTTCAGTGAAATAGAAGGCTTTCAAGCATTCTTGATGAAAAGATCAGAGTTGAATAGAAAATTTGACTTTCAAATACAAGACTCGAGAAGCATGAAGAGGTAAATAGGAAAGAGACATCATAAGGGACATATTAAGGTTGAACTGTTTCCATTCCTACATGGAAAGACGATACTTGCAACTCCTGAGACCTTTGTCAGTATTAGGGTAGTTGGAGGGGGAAAAATGATATGTATGGGTAGAGTAACAGATAGAGGGCACAGGGTGAGTTGAAGATGAATGGGTGATATCTGGAGAATAAAATTAAGGGGTGAGAGAGGATTATGCTGGGAGAAGCAGAAAAGGAGAGGTAGAATGGGGTAAATTATTTCATGTAAAACAGACAAGAAAAGGCTTTTACAGTGGAGGGGAAGTGGGGGAAAGTGAGAGGGGATGAGTGAATCTTATTCTCATCAGATTTGGCTTGAGGAGGGAATAATGTACACACTCAATTGGGTCTGGAAATCTATCTTACCCTACAGGAAAAATATGGGGGGGAGGGATAAGAGAGTGGGGGAGTGATAGAGAGGAGAGCAGATTGGGGGAAGGGTAATCAAAAGCAAACACTTCTGAGGAGGGACAGGTTCAAAAGAGAATAGAATAAATGGGGGGGGCAGAATAGGATGAAGGGAAATATATTTAGTTTTCCACAGCATGACTACTATGGAAGTATTTTGCATGACTACACAAGTATAACCTGTATCAAGTTGTTTGCCTTCTTAATGAGGGTGGGTAGGGAGGGAGGAAGGGAGAAAATCTGGAACCTAAAGTTTTAAAAACATATGTTAAAAAATTGTTTTCACATGCAACTGGGAAATAAGATATACAGCCAATGGGGTATAGAAATCTATCCTGCCCTACAGGAAAATAGAAGGGAAAGGGGATAAGAGAAGGGGGAGAGATGGAAGGGAAGGGCAGATTAGGAAAAAGGGCATTCAGAATGCATGCTGTCTTGGGGTTGGGGGAGGGATGAGATGGGGAGAAAATTTGGAACTCAAAATCTTGTGGAAGTGAATGTTGAAAACTAAAAATAAATAAATTTTAAAAAAATACAAAAAAAATAAGAAGAGAAGCAAGTGAAAGGACATGAATGTGGCCCAGAGACCACAGAAAACTATTCTGAGTTTGGAAAGAGGATTATGTTAAAAAAAATACACTCCAGTCTATTTGCCAAGAATGTCAAATTTCAAACAGATGGAAATATATATTAAGACTTTTCTGGGAATGCTCAGGCAGCCTTTGTCATCTACACTGGGGGTAGGGATATCCTTCTTTGATTGGCTGTGCAGCTGGGAAAGGCTCTGAGTTAAAAATTGACTAGATCAAAATACCTTTTCTTTTCCCTGCGTGCTGTTTCTTATCCACTCTTTCCTACTGTGTCCACAGGGCAAAGATCACAGTTTCCCTACAGCATGGGTGCCATGAACTGAACTGTGAGAGGGGAAGGACTTTCATCCCCCACTGTCCCTCTTTTATCCTGTCTTAGATAAATGAGATGAATGAGGGAGTTGTTTGTTTCTGTTCTGTTCCATTTGGCCTTCTTAGTTTTAGGTGCTTCAGATGATTCCCCACTTGCATTTTGAGCCATGATGATGTTAGAGACAAGATTCCAGGTGGGCTGTTACATCCATCCAGTTCAGCTAAGAATCCAAGAAAAGCCAGAGTGCCTGGGACTGGAACCTAAAGTGGCTATGAGACTTGGATCTTGGGATGGGGTTATATAGGAATAAAGCTAAGCTATATGGGAAAGGGGGTGTATGTGTGAAGATTATGTTCGTAATGTTGGAGCAACCTATCTGAATATTTTTGATTTTACCTTTTGATGTTAATATTTCTTTATAAAAGCTAATTTAACTGTTACCGTCTAAATGAAACTGGGGTTCAAGAGACCCTCATATACTTAGGGGGACATCAAATTCCAAATAGTTGGAGCCATTTGCAGAGAGCTTAGATATCTCTAACCTTCTTAAAGGTACTGGAGAACCCTAGAGGAGAGGTGAAATGTAACATATCTGGCCTTTAGGCAGTGAAGGTCAGTGTTACATCCAAATGACCTTAATTCTTCAGGTTCCACCTGTGGTTTCAGTACTTTCTTAAAACCGTTGCCTGTATTCTTGTTCCTTTTTTTCTCTCTCTCTGTCACTTTCTGTCTGTCTGTTTCTCTGTATCTCTGTCTCTGTCTGTCTCTCTGTCTCTCTCTCTGTCTCTGTCTGTCTGTCTGTCTGTCTGTGTCTCTCAGTGGGAGCCTGACCAAAACTTTCTTGGCTGAGTTCTCCAGGAGCAAACTGGGTCTGAAATTTGGGGAATCTGGAAAGACTTTGGAAGAATTGGACTGAACTAGGAATGTTGGATACCTTCTTTTTTATTTACATGCAACCATGTGGAGGCACATAGGTGTCTTTCTTAACATTTGTTTGTACCTTTGTCTATTATATGTGTGCATTTGTGTTAGTGTGAAGGAGCTGGGTAACTGAGGTTGCAGACAGCATGTAAATAGGTTGGGGAAGGACAGAGATTTCTAAAGAAATTTCCTTCCCCGAATTCCAAGCATGCCCACTTCACCCTCTGTCCAATGTCCTCCTCTCCCAGCAGTTCCTTCAATAAAGACACACAGCAGATTTGATGCACTGTTTTAATAGTTTATATTTGTGCAAATATATTTTGATAATTTCCTTTAAGGAATCCTTTTTTTTTTTTTTTTGGCTAGGCAATGGGGTTAAGTGACTTGCCCAGGGTCACACAGCTAGTAAGTGTTATGTGTCTGAGGCTGGATTTGAACTCAGGTCTTCCTGAATCCAGGCCCGGTGCTCTATCCACTGCACCACCTAGCTGCCCCTAAGGAATCCTTTTAAGGAATGATTCCTACAAGTTCTTATCTTCCTGCCTCTCAAAAAGGAAAGGGAAGTTTATGGAATATATGATTTAGCATTTATTTGATGTCATCTGGAAGAAAGGTAAATGGAATGAGATCATGACCCTGATGTGAACCTGAGGTAGCTAGGGCCACCTGGATCTGCCCAGACCTTCCCTTTCACTAGGCCCACCCACCCTCCTGTACCACAATGAGCCCAACAATGGGGGCAGAAGCTTACAGTTGTTGCCAGAATGATGCAGGTTGGACATACTAGGGGATGAGGGACATGCCCTCTTGCTTTACATGTTAAACTGCAGAAAGGGAATAGATTCAAATAACCTACATGCAGCTCCTCCCACATGTTAATCTATCTCCCATCTCTTTGCCTATGCAGTGACCACCCTTCATGCCTAGAATGCTCTGCTCTCTTTCTTGCCTTCTTTCTGGATTCATTTCAAATCCCACCTCTGCAAGAGACCTTACCTGGTCTTACCAGTTCCTCATTCTTTCCAGATTACTTTTGTATAGTCTTTCTTTATATCTTGTATTTATCTAGATATTTATATGTTGTTTCTCCCATTTGAATATATGGTCCTTAAGGATGGAGACTGTGGTTTTGTTGATTGTTTTTTGCTTTTCGTCATATCTCCAGGGCTTAGGATTGCCTGACACTTAACACCTGCTTAATAAATGCTTGTTGATTGACTGATTGACCTTGGGGATGTTTGGAAGCTCGATGTTATGCATTGACCAAGAAAGAAAAGGCTTAGCTATCCTCACCCTCAAAAATAGGTTTATTCCTTTTGCTTCGGTTTGGTGAAAGGGTCATTCACATTAGGGAATGGAGATAAGGGTTACAGGCCTGGGAAAGGAATCATGCAGGGGTTCATTCTGTGGCCTACCTTTGGATATACTCACCTTCAAATATCTTTACCAAGGCTTCAATACCCTCTGGATCTGAGAATTAGTTTATGTTTTGTTAGTAGAGCTGCCCATTGCTGGATGAGAGAAGTTCCCAAATCTTTCTCTCCAATGCCCCACTTCCATGAGGATACAATGAAGCGTGATCTCTTTAAGGATGTGCAAAATCCTTTATGAAAATGATCACTGTAGATTGCTACCCCCTCTTGATTTTTTTAAGATAAGGAAATTGAGGCTCAGAGAAATTAAATGACTTCTCTAGCATGACTCAACTAGTAAGTGTGGAATTTGAAAATAGATTTCCTGACTCCAAGTGGAGTGAACACGCTGCCTCTTTCTCCCAACACATGCCACTGATATAAGCCAGTAAAGAAATAACCAAATGTACTGCTACCATACCCCACCCCACTCCCAGAGACCATGTGTGGCTCTTTGTTATAGGACTATGCCCATACCCAGAGTGAATAAACAAGGGATACTAGCTTAGGACAGAAATAGATACTGACATTTAGTGGTAGATTTTGTTGAACAATGGGCAGCCGAAATTGTCTTTGGAGAGACTGTAGTGATCTGTGAGGCCATTGTCTCTGGGCCTGGTGTAGCACAATTCTATCCAGCTGCAGAATCAATTTTTAAACTTTGAGGTACTCAAGTTCTCCACCCCTTGAAGTGGGGAGTGGAAGGCATCTGGACAGTGGCCAGGCTGTAATAGCAATGCACAGCCTCTCCCTTGGGCCTGAGTTTTGGGGGCCTTCTCCATGAGATGGAACTGCTTGGACAAAGCTGCAGTCTATCCTTCTAGGGAAAGACTTATCTCCTTTGTAGGAAAGGGGAGTACAGGCTTACCTCAGTGATATTGCAGGTTCAGTTCCAGACCACCACGATAATGTGAGTTTTGCAATAAGGTGAGTCATATGAATTCTTTTGATTTCCCAGTGCATATAAAAGTTATACTTGCACTATACTGTAGTCTATTAAGTGTACAATAATATTAAGACTGAAAAAATATACTTCAATTAAAATTTTTATTGTTCAGTCATTTTTCAGTTGTATCTGACCCTTTGTGAACCCATTTGGGGTTTTCTTGGCAAAGATACCGGAGTAGCTTGCCATTTCCTTCTCTAGCCCATTTTTCACAGAAGAAGAAAATGAGGCAAACAAGGTTACGTGACTTGTCTAGGGTCACACAGCTAGTAATTGTCTGAGGTCACATTTGAACTCAGGAAGATGAGTCTTCCTGACTCCAAGCCTGGCACTCTATCCATGGTGCCATCTAACTGCCAAATTAAAAAACACTTTATTGGTAAAAAAAAAAAATGCTAGACACCATCTGAACCTTCAGTAAGTTGTAGGGTCTTGCCTCCATGTTGATGGCTTCTGACCGAGCAGGGCAGTGGTTGCTAAAGGTTGGGGAGGCTGTGGCAACTTTAAAAATAAAATAACAATGAAGTTTGCCACATAGATGGACTCTTTCTTTCACTTGAACACTTAGAGGCCATTGGAGGGTTATCAATTGGCCTAATTTCAATATTGTTGTGCCTCAGGGAATAGGGAAGCCCAAGGAGAGGGAGAGAGATTTGGAGCAGCCTTTAGGTGGAGCTGTGAGAACACAAACATTTATAGAATAAGTTCACTGTCTTGTGAGGTTACAGTTTGTAGCTCCCCAAAGCAATTACTATGGTATCATCAAAGATCACTGATCACAGATTACTGTAACATATATAATAATAATGAACATTTTTGAAATATTGTGAGAATTACCAAAATGTGACATTGACACATGATGTGAGCATGTACTGTCCTGAAAAATGACACTGATAGACTTGTTCAATGCAGTTGCCACAAACCTTCAATCTGTAAAAACAGAAAACAAAAAAAACCCCCAGGAATATCTGCAAAGTGCAATAAAGCAAAGCAAGGCAAGACATGTATGTAAGAGAGTCTGAGTGAGAGGGTAATGAATTTCTCTTCTTGCTCTACTTAAACTAAGGGTCATGATATATAACTGAATGTGGGTCTCGAAAAATTTGGAAACAGTAATAGGTTTCTGAATGCACAGTGACCAAAAATTAATTCAAAATCAAACACGTAATGAATCCAAGTTGTTTCTGGCAGTGCTTGACTGTATTGCATCATATGACTTCACTGCAAGCTTCATTCAGAACACGCAACATTCACAGTTTGCACTGTGCATGCCATCCACACAACACCAGCAAATGCTGCCAGAAACACCTCTGCTCAGAATCGAGACTATTGTCTTTAATAAATGGTAAAATTATAAGTACACCAAAGAATTGTTTTTGAAATAAATTTCTTTGTGATTTATTTTCAGTAAATGTTTGATTTGTACACCTATTTTATATACTTATATACCAAGAGTGGCATGAAAATTTCTCTGTCAAAAAGGGGTGGTCTGTGGAAAAAGTTTAAGATGCATTACTCTTGAAGGCCATATAGTATTTGTTCATTAATTCACTGACTGATTTAGAAAATTCACACATTGATTCTATAGAATGTAACCTCTACTCTTTTTTATTCTGAATTCTTATTTACTTTAGGACCTGAAGTGATGATAATTTGAGGGCAGGGTTGACAATATGACAGTAATGAGACAACATACCAAAATTTATGGGATGCAGTCAAAGTTGATCTTAGGGAAAATTTTATATCTCTAAATGCTTACAATGAATAAAACAGAAAAGTAAGAGATCAATGAATTGGGCATGCAACTAAAAAAGTTGGAAAAAGAACAAATTAAAAATACTCAATTAAATACCAAATTAGAAATTCTGAAAGCCAAAGGAGAGATTAATAAAATTGAAATTAAGAAAACTATTGAACTAATAAATAGAACTAAGAACTGGTTTTATGAAAAAACCAGTCAAATAGATTAACCTTTGGTAAATTTGGTTAACAAAAAGAAAGAATAAAGCCAAATAACCAAATTGTGTATTTTCTAGAACAAGAAACTTCCTGTAGGAGGAGGGGAAGGAGATCTAGATGCTGACACCTAGAATGACTATTTCTCCCATTTTTTCTTTTAATCTCCAGTCTGCCCCATGGGCTGTTGAGCGCAAAGAGACATTTCATTAATACTGATTGTATCTGCCTACAATGTAGGTGAGCATAGTGGGCCTGGGGGGGGGGGGGTCTGAGTCCTATGTTACCAGGTACTGTGGCCTGAGCATCTACTTGGGATGATTGGGTAATGGAAGTGATCAGCCTGGGAGCAGAAGCAGGGAACCCAGAAAGAGAAGGTTCTGAATGCTAAAGACTATCAGCTATTGTAAGGTCAACTAGTCTGTCAAACCAGGGAAACCAATCTCTCTTCATAAAATTTATCTTCTCTAATTTTACTTTGAGGTTTAGGGTTAGGGCCATGGATACAGGCAGGAATTTTCATTGAAGGATAGGGATGGAGCCATAGATTTAAAGAAAACAGCAACAACAACAACAACAATAACACAATTTTTGATCAGTATATCACATCACCCCTAAGCTAAATTCATAACCTAGATAGCCTGGATAAGCAGAGTACTGCACCTCTCCTGCATGCATGCCAGGTAGACTGTGGTGGGGACACTTGCTTGGTAGTATGAGTATAGCTTTTCCTGGTGGGCATCAATGGTATTGCACTCTTGCTGTGAGCTCTTGTTGAATTTGTAGGCATTGTTTATTTCATGTTATTTGTTAACTGAAACACCTGGCTCAATGTCTGACACTTTATAAATGCCTGATGATTGATGAATGATATGACAACATATTACATTACTGAGGTACCTCATGTGTACCCACAAAGAATCACAGGCAGTCCACACATCTAAACAAACATTCAAATAAAATCATGTAAAATAATAAAAGTACTCTTAGGTATAAAAAAAAACCCAGGCACATTTGTGTTCTTAAGATTATATTCCAATAGGAGTGAAAAGACTTGAACATAAATAACTGAAATCAAAGGCATGAGGAGATGACTGAGATCATTACCAATAAAAGCTCTCATCTACAGAATTTTCCTCACAAAAGCCTTCTGAGGTTGTTAGTGCAAGTATCATTAGTCCTAAAGAAACAAAAACAAATTCACAAAGAAGGTATTTTTCACTAGTCCCATTATGGACTGCAGTTCCAAATTTAGGGGGGAATGTCTCAGATCCAGGGATGTGAATGGAGATAGAGCCCAAAGGGTTCTGTCTTTCACATGCTTCTTTCTGTCACGAAGTCTTTCAGATGTTTATGTGCAATCCTTCCACTTATATATTGAGAAGTGCTTTCTCTAAACCAGGAGTTCTTTATCTAGGGCCCACAGATCCCCAGGGGTCCATGGATGGATTCCATGGGATCCATGAATTTGTATGGCAAAAATTTCACTTCTTTATTTTTTACCAACTTCTGGCTTTTTTTGTAGTCTTGTGTATTTTATATATTTAAAAATCATATTCAGAGAAGGGTCCCATAGGCTTATCCAGACTACCATAGGGTTCTAGGACAGAAAAAAGATAAAAAACTCTTGCAATTAATCTAAGATATATCTGGTTAGAGATGGCCCTGTTAAAAGCTGCACTGATAGGGACATAGCTGTCCCTATGGTGGTGGTGCAATGGATAGAGCATTGGCCCTAGAGTCAGGAGGACCTGAGTTCAAATCCAGCCTCAGACACATAATACTTGCTAGCTGTGTGACTCTGGGCAAGTTACCTAACCCCAATTGCCTCACTTAAGGGAATAAACAATATGAATTTACTTATCACCTAGCTTGTTGCCTTTTAAACAAACTTTCAGGTCGACAATATTAGTACTGTGTCAGTTTATAAACTCATAAAATGTACAACACAACAGAGAGGTTAGCATAAAATCTGGCATCAATTGAAGTATATATATATATATATTTCAAAATATAATACAGTCAATTATAATTAGTTTTCAATAAATTAAATGCATATAATGTAAAATCCATATTTCACTATGACATGTAATGTAGCTCTTAAGAAAAATGTTATATTCTAAGACTTTTCTTAAAATGATCCTTTTCCTTTTAGAGGTTGCTGACTCTTGACCTAACAGATTTATTTAGGTGCCATTTAGCTCTTTAGGCAAGTAGGTGGCACAGTGAATAGAGTGCTAGTTTTGGAGTCAGGAAGATTCATCTTCCAGAGTTGAAATCTAGCCTTGGATACTTACTAGCTGTGTGACCCTGGGCAAGTCACTTAACCTTGTTTGTCTCAGTTTCCTCATTTGTAAAATAAGCTGGAAAAAGAAATGGCAAACCTCTTCACTATCTATGCCAAGAAACTCCCAAATGGAGTCAGGAAGAGTCAGACATGACTGAAAAATGACAGAACAACAGTTTGATCTTACTTCCTATGGATTAGTAATTGGTCTTAGAGAAGGCTAACATGACTCCAGGAAGGCTAACTGTTCTATTCTGTTAGTGGGAGTGGGGACAAATAGGATTCAGTCCCTGTTGGGAGTATTAGACCCTTGCTGAGGGAGAGACTGGGGATCAAGGCCATACTCACCGGCTCCCATGAGAACTCCAGCCAGAGTAGTCATGTGTAGAAGAACTGGGAACTTCATTTTTCTGGGAAAATATGGAGAGGTTTCTTGAGGAGAAGGGGAAGTATTGATGGAGCCACCTGTCTTCCAGGGCACTTATAAAGATGCCAAAGGCCAGTGGAAGTTGAGAGAGGTGTGTGCCCTCCTTCCTCTGCAAGCTCCCTAATCCCCTCCCCTTACTCCTGCCTAAAGCCATTTGCTAAGTCAACAAGGGTTGGGTAGGGGTAGATACATAATTTTTTGACAGGGAGGTCATTGCCAGTAATGCTGGCAATTGTCTTGCTTTTCGCCAGGTGTCCAATTATGACTTTGTCCAAAACTAGCATATGGGAGGAAGGCCTACCTCAGCAGCTAGGCCCAAAAGCACTGGATGAGAGAGACTGCACTGCTGAGTTCTCAATCAAGTCCCCAATCCTCAACATTTGGAATAGGAAGATATCCTCTCTGTCTTTTAGTTATGAATCTTACTGCCTTTAATCTGAGGTGACTGGGATTAGAAGCTCTACCTTAACCTCCTCACTTAGAATTTGTTCCTCAATGGATGTCATAACCAATTTAGCCCAAAGCAGAGTAGGCTTCCACATAGTGAGATTTACGTGGCCCTGTCACTCCTCCAAAGTTCTTCTCTGTGGCCCTTGACACTATTGATCACTCTCTTCTCTTTGATTCTCTTCTTTCTCTACATTTTTGTGACTCTACTCTCTCCTGGTTCTCCTTCATCCTGTCTGGCCACCCCTTCTCTATATTTGTTGCTGGATCTTCATCCATGTCATACCCACTAACTCTGGGGATTCTGCAAGGCTAAAGCCTAGGACTTCTTCTCTTCTTTTTTCCTCTATACTATTTCACTGGGGGATCTCATCAGCTCCCATGGATTCAATTATCATCTCTATGCAGATGACTCTCAGGTCTATTGATGCAGCCCTAACCTCTCTCTTGACCTCTAGTCTTTCATCACCAACTCCCTAATGGCATTCTCAAAATGGTTGTCCCATAAATATCTTAAACTCAAAATATCCCAAACTGAACTCATTATCTTCACTCCCCACTCCACCCACTTCACTCTCTTCTTTCCCTAATTTCCCTATTACTATCAAGGGGACCATCATCCTCCTGGTCCTACAATCTTGCAAATTAGGTATCCTCCTTGACTCCTCATTGTCTCTCACTCCACCTACCTTGTCAAATTCATTGTCCAATTCTATCACTTCTGCCCTCATCACGTCTCTTTTTGTACTTCTCCTTCTCTCTTCTGCCACTGCCACCATCCTGGTCCATACTCTCATTACTTCACAACTGGAATATTGCCAGAGTCTGCTAGTTGGTATGCTTGCCTCATCCCTCCCCAGCCCAGTTCATCCTCCATTCAGAACTGATTTTCTAGAAGACAGGCCTGATGAAATCACTACCCCCCCCTTCCATTAACTCCCTGGCTCCCTGTTTTCTTCAGGATCAAATAGAAATTCTTCTGTTTTGCTTTGAAAGCTCTTCTTAATTTGGCCCCTTCCTACTTTTCCAGTTTTCTTATTTCTTATTCTCTTCCATGTATTCCATGATCCAGTGACACTTGCTTCCTTACTGATTCTCACATACTACGCTCCTGACCCTGGGCATTTGCACTGGCTGTCCTCCACGTCTGGAATGCTACCCCTCCTCATCTCTGCCTCCTGAATTTCCTGACTTCTTTCAAATCTAAGATAAATCCCAACCTTCTGCAGGGAGCTTTTCACAACTTTCCTTAATCTTTGTGTCTTCCTCCTGAGGCTGCTAAAACTTTTTTTCCTGAATATATCTTGTTTGTACAAAGTAGTGTCCATGTTGTCTTCTCCATTAGATTGTGAGGTCCTTGAGATCAGGGACTTCTTTCCCCTTTTTTTGTATCCTCAATGTTTAGCACAATGCCTGGCACATAGTAGGTGCTTAATAAATGATAGGTGACATGACCTAACTTTAGCCAGATGGAACAGGATCTAAAGTTCTACTATTAGTGATGAATTCACAAATAGTTAATTGTTGCCTCATCCAGTGAGCTAGTTTTGAAAAAAAAAACTAGATCTTTTTTGGAAGGGGTACAAGGTAAGTCTCTAACACTTCAGGGTGATGGAGGTTTCTTAATCTTGTTTTCCTTATGAATACTGAAAGAAGTGGATGAAGATTGGCCAAGATTACTAAAAATGCCAATATTCAATGTTGGAAGAATTGTGGACTAACACACTCATACATTATTAGTGGAGCTGTGAAATCTTATAACTATTTTGGAAAGCATTTTGGAATTATTCAAATGAAGTGATTGAGAAGAAAAAATAATATATACCAAAATACTTATGGCAGCACTTTTTTCCAATAGCAAAGAATTGGAAAGAAAATAGATGCCCACTAACTGATTAAACAAATTGTGGAACATGAATACAAGGGAGTATTACTGTGTGGTATGAAATTATATGTGTGATGAATAAGGAGAAGCATAGAAAGATCTGTATGAACTGATGCAACATGAAGTAAACAGAGCCCAAAAAATATGCACAATAACTACAACAATGTAAATGAAAAGAACAAGTGAACATCAAAAAATAAAAAAAAAATGTCATTCCATAACGTTGAAGTGGCTGTCCATCAGGAATTCAAGAGAATGAAAGGTTAGTCATCATGTCTCCATTCCTTCAAGTTCTTCCTGTTCTGTCTCACAGTGGTAAGGGCATTGGCTTTAAAACATTTTTAAATGCTATTTTATTTTTTCTTACTTATAATTACTTATAAATTACTTTATAATTACTTATAAAGACAATTTTCAAAATTCATTTTTTGGAAAATTTTGAGTTTCAAATTTCTCCCCTCCCCCCCAAGATAGGAAGCAATCTGATATAGGTTATGCACGTGCAATCATGTAAACATGTTTCCACATTAGTTATGTTGTGAAAGAAGAAATAAAATAAACAGAAAAAAAACACAACCTCCCCCCAAGTGAAAATAGTACATTTCAATATGCATTCAGACTCCATACTTCTTTCTCTGGATGTGGTTAGTATTTTCCATCATTTTGGAATTGTCTTGGATCACTGTATTGCTGAGAGAATCATTGGAATAGTTTCTTCCCAGGACAATTTTCTCATTTTGAGACAGGTGATACGAGCTGTCCCAATTCCAAAATCCTTGAGGGGAGAGTTCCTTTTAGTTTGAAAATATTAGTGTGGACCAGGTTTTTGACTGACACAGAAGTCAGTTTTCTTTTTCTTTGCTTTTTCTTTTGCTTGTGAGTTGAGAAAGACCTTGTAAGGTTAAAGTTAAATAAGCAGATGCATTTGTAGAATTTTGTGAAATATTCCTTATTTTGTTGAATGTGTAAAACTTTGTATTTGGTGATAATTGTGATTCTCATTTGGGCTTTTATATGACATTGTAATATTGACTGTTTTGAGACCTTCCTGGATAGTACTGGGGAAATGTCAAAAATAGATTTGGGGGAGGATATAATCAAATCCACTTTGTTTTATATTTGCCATTTTTTCTTTGTATGACTCCTGTATGAAACAACTGAAACTGCTGGTTCCCTTCAGTATCTTCTTTGCTCCCTAATTGGTACAAAAAGACTTAATTGCTAAAAAGAGAGGACTTCAGTAGTATCTCGAATACTCCCCTTATCTAGCCTGAGAGATAGTTCCCTTTGATTTGGTGAAACTAGCTATACTGACAAAGATTCGTCTTTTCGCTATCTCGTATACTTAATGATATACATTCTCCTTAACAAGCATACTTCCTTTTTCTTTGTTTAACCAACTGAAATCCAGTTGTCCCTTCCACGTTGAAGGGATTACTAGCACAGTGGCCCCTATGATCTTAAATATCAGCATAAAATTTTTTTGCCCTCTCTTCATATCAGAGGAGTCTGAATATTTTCTTTTCTTTTATGGATATTTACAGTACCTTATTGTAAAATTTGGGTTAAGTATTTGGTCAGAGTGTCTGTGTTGTCTGCTGGACTTTGTATGTCATCTGCAGCTTTCACAAAACTCCCCCCAAATTCCCATTTAATTTCTTATGCCTACCCACAATAAATAGAAACTGCAATGGGGAAAGTCATGATGTGGAAGGGATAACTCTATAATAACTAGCCATCTTTTTTCTTTGTCTCATGTGACATAAAAATACTACCAGCTGAATTGTGAATGACATACATTCCCATTAACTACTGAGGTAAGTCACATCTGAGTGTAATGTAACCTGTTTCTCTTATTCGTGCTGGCTTATTGTCATTAGCTAGTCAAAACAATAAAAAATTCATGTTAAGAGAAGTGAGTGAAAGGACATTGCTTATACTGCCCCAGAGACCACAGAGAACTGTTCTGAATTTGGAACAAAGATTATGTTAAAAAGTGCACTCCAGCCTGTTTGCTAGCAATGGCAAATTTCCTACAGAGAGAAAAGTATGTTGAGGGTTGTCTGGGAATGCCCAGATTGCCTAATATGGAGGCACCCTTGGTCATCTACAGTGTAGGTAGGGATAGCCTCCTTTGATTGACTGTGCAGCTGGGGTTCATTGTGAGGCCTACCTTTTGATATACACACCTCTCATTTTCCTTATTTTGTCTCCAATGCTCTCTGGATCTGAGAATTAGTTGGTGCTGTGTAAGTAGAGCTGCCCATTTATGGATGAGAGAAGTTCCCAAACCTTTGTCCCCAATGTCCCACCTCCATGAG
The DNA here is from genome assembly GCF_900497805.2 of Vombatus ursinus. Classification (NCBI taxonomy): domain Eukaryota; kingdom Metazoa; phylum Chordata; class Mammalia; order Diprotodontia; family Vombatidae; genus Vombatus; species Vombatus ursinus. The sequence continues at coordinate 931,501 of NW_020952487.1, forward strand.
CCTCCACTGAAGCATGATCTTTCTAAGTTGTACAAAGCCCTTTATGAAAGTAATCACTGCAGAACCACCTCTACCAATCTATTTTTTTAGTATGAGGAAACTAAGGCTCAGAGAAATTTAATAACTCCTCCAACATCCCTCAACTAGCAAATGTGGAATTTGAAAACAGATTTCCTGACTCCAAGCAGAGTGAACAAGCTGCTTCTTTCTCCCAACACATGCCCCAGACATAAGCCAACAAAGAAGCATCCAAATGTACTGCTACCCTACTCCCAACCCCCCACCCCCACCCCAGGAGAGCATGAGCGACCAGTGTGTGTAGGCCCACATGCAGAACAAACGAACAAGGGATACCAACTAGGGACAGAGCTCTCATTTAGTAGTAGATTTTGTTGACCATTGGGCAGCTGAAGTTGTCTTTGGAAAGATTGTAGTTGTCTGTCAGGCAGTTTTCTGTAGGGCAATTTTTTTCTGTTGTGGCAATTGTCTCTACTGACATTGTGTCTGTGCCTGATGTAGTAGAATTCTGTCCAGCTGCAGAGACAATTTTTAAACTTTGAAGTACTCAAATTCTCCGCACCTTGAGGTGGGAAGTGAAAGGCATCCGGGTAGTAGTCATGCTGTAAAGGGTAATAAAGATCCTCTTCCTAGGGACTGGGTTTTGGTAGCCTTCTGCAGTAGGAGAGGGAACTGCTTGGACAAAGTAGCAGTCTGTCCTTCTACTGAAAGACTTATCTCCTTTTAGTAAACATGATGATAGGCAAACCTCAGAGATACTGCAGATTTGGTTCCAGACCACCGCAGTAAAGTGAGTATCACAATAAAGTGAGTCACATGAACTTTTTGGTTTGCCAGTACACATAAAAGTTATACTTATACTATACTGTAGTCTATTAAGTGTGCAGTAATATTAAGTCTAAAAAATGCACATACCTTAATTAAAAATTTTGTTGTTCAGTCATTTTTCAGTTGTATCTGACTCCTTGTAAACCCATTTGGGGTTTTCTTGGCAAAGATACTGTAGTGGTTTGCCATTTCCTTCTCTAGACCATTTTACACCTGAGGAGACTGAAGCAAACATGGTTAAATGAGTTGTCTAGGGTCACACAACTAATAAGTGTCGGAGGTCAGATTTGAACTCAGGAAGATGAGTCTTCTTGACTCCAAACCTGGCACTCTATCCATGGTGCCACCTAGCTGCCCCATTACAAAAATACTTCATTGCTAAAAAATGCTAACTATTATATGAACCATGGGTGAGGAACCTGCAGCATTAAGGCCACATGTGATCTTCCAGGTCCTTCAGCACATCCTTTTGACTAAATCCAAATTTTATAGAACAAATCCTTTTATTTTAATTGATGCATTTTTGGTTGTCTTTTATATTTATATTTTATTTTTAAAATGAACATATTTTAAATACCAAACAATAAAATATGTTTCAATGAAATAATCCTCCCAGATTGACTGACACAATTAGAACATTAATGAGCCATAAGGGCTAATTTGACAGCTGCTATGCTCATGATTTAGTCCTAACCTCTTCTGCCTGACTGGTGTCACTACTGCATGAAGCTGGGTGGTTGAGAATTTATGCGGATTGAGTTATTTGGGGGGCCAATCTGTTATTTACTTTTGACAATGGTGTACTATGTTTCTGTTTGAAGTGCAATTTGTGAATAGTTGTACAACTTGACAGTATTTTTTGATTTTGTCTTTTTAACAGCCCATCATGTCAAAGAAGAACAGGAGAACACTGAAGGAAGAAAATAAATTTTTTAAATGAAGATTGGAAATTGCAATATTATCTTGTTTCTGCTAAAGATAAGATGATTTGTTTGCTTTGTGATATTGCAGTATACACATTAAAGGAATTCAGTGCTCATCAGCATTATAATACTCATAAGGACCACAAATATTTTAAATTAGAGGGAAAGGCATGAAAGATTGTATTGCAGAAATTAAAAAATGGAAAGCAAAAGCAAAGACAATTTTTTTCAAGTAGCAACAAGACCTGCAAATAATGCCAGTGAAGCAACTTATAAAGTAGCTTATATACTCTGGAAAAAAAAGGAAAGCCATTCAGTGATGTAAAAATCATGAAAGAATGCATAGCCGAAGTTGGAGGATGCTTAATTCATTGATTGATTTAGTAAATTGACTCTGATTCTACAGATTGTAACCTCTACCCTTTTCTATTCTGAATTCTTATTTACTTTAGGACCTGGAGTGATGATAATTTGAGGACAGCAGAGAACTTTCAAGGAATTTTTGATGACTACCAAATGTTGTACCACTTCCAGTGCCCCTCCCCCCCAAAAAATCCTCCCCCAAATTAAGTTTTGATAGTAGTGGCCAAGAAACCATGAAAGAGGAAAAGGAGGCAATGATGTCTCAGACTGTGTATTTTCTGGAACAAGAAACTGCCTGGAGGAGGAGAGAAAGGAGATCTGGATACTGGCACCTAGAATGACTATTTCTCCCTTCTTTCCCTTAACCTTGAGATACTTCCAGTCTGCTCCTTGGTCTGTTGGGCACAGAGAGACACTTCAGTCATACCAATTGTCTCTGTCACCCTGTATGTGAACACAATAAACCTGGGGAGTCAGAATCTTGTGTTACTGAGGCTACCAAGGCCTGAGCATCTACCTGGGATGACTAGGTAATGGAATCGATCAGCCTGGGAATAGAATCAGGGACTCTAGCAAGAAAAGGTTCTGAGTGCTGGAGACTATCACCTAATGCAAGGTCCGTTAGTCTGGAAAACCAGGGAAACCAACCTCTCTCTCAAACATTTACCTTCTCTATTTTTGCTCTGAGGTTTAGGGCTAGAGCCGGGGACACAGGTAGGAATTCTCAGGGATGGGTCCACAGAGATGGATCCATAAAGTAAAAAAAAACAAAACTCCACAACAATTTTAATCAGTATGTCACATCATGCCCTAAGCTAAATTCAGAACTCCAATAGCTTGGGCAGGCAGAGTACTGTGGCTGTTGCACATACATGCCAGATAGACTGTGATGAGGCCACTTGCTTGTTGGCTAGAGTGTAGCTTCTCCTGGTGGACTTCAATGGTATTGCACTCTTGCTGTGCTTGTTAAATTTGTAGGAGTTATTTCATTTTTGTTATTTGTTAATTGCAACACCTGGCTCAGTACCTGGCACATAATAGGTACTTAATAAATGCTTGATGATTGATGAATGACATGACAACACATTACATCATTGAAGTACCTCATGTGTTACATAGGGTCCCCACAAAGAGTTGCAGGCAGTCCATGCATGTAAACAAACATTCAAACAATACTATTGTATTTCTACAGTAACAGAATAAAAGGACTCTCAAGAATAAGGAAAAAAACATCAAGCCCATGTGTGTTCTCAATATTACATTCTAACAAGGGTGAAAAGACTTGAATATAAATAATTGAAATCAAAGGCATGATGAAATGATCGAGATAATTAACAATAATAACTTTCCTGTCTATAGAATTTTCCCCACAATAGCCTTCTGAGGTTGGTACTGCAAGTATCATTAGTCCTAGAGAAACAAAAGCAAATTCACAAAGAATGTATTTTTACCAGCCCCATTATGGGCTGCAGTTCCAGTTAGTGGGGAAAGTCTCAGACTGAGGGATGTAGATACGGAGAGGTTCTGTCTTTCACACACATCTTTCTGCCATGAAGTCTTTCACATATCTAATTGTAATCCTTCCACTAATATATTGAAAATTATTTTCTCTAAATCAGAAGTTCTTTATCTGGGGCCCATAGACCCCTAGGGGTCAATGGATGGATTTCATGAATTTGAATGGGAAAAACTTCACATTTTCATTTATTTATTTGTTTGTTTATTTATTTTTACTAATTTTTGACTTTTTTTAGTCTCATACATTTTATTTTATATATTTAAAAATCATATTCAGGGAAGGGGCCCACAGGTTTCTTCAGAGTATCAAAGGGGTCCAGATACAAAAAAGGTTAAGGATTCATGCAGTTGATCTAAAATACATATGTTTAGAGATGGCCCTGCTGAAAGCTCCTACAACTAAAAAAAAAGCTGCTTTGATTCTAAGATATAAATGTTTGAGAGGCAGCTTGGATTGTTGGATAGAGACAGGAAGACCTGGGTACAAATGCTACCTCTGAAATGTACTAGCTGTGTGACCCTGGGCAAGTCACTTAACTTTTGAGGGCTTTCTTGTTGTTTAGTCTTTTCAGTTTTATTAAACTTGGTGATCCCATTTGAAGTTTTCTTGGGAAAGATACTGGAGTGGTTTGCCATTTCTTTCTCCAGCTCATTTTACAGATGAAGAAACTGAGGCAAAGAAAGTTAAGAGTTTTGCTCAGGGTCACACAGCAATAAGTGTCTGAGGTTGGATTTGAACCCAGGTCTTCCTGACTCCAGCCCTGGTTCTCTATCCCCTGCACCACCCCTGCTCTTGAGGGCTTTGGGGCACCTCTTAAAGCAAAGTTTCAGAGAAGGTTCCAACAACCTTCATTGGTAGTGGGAATTTCCACAGCCAATAGGTTTCTTTTCAGGTAATACCTTTTCATGGCAATATTAGGATATCTACAAATATTCTTCATTATCATTCATTGTAGAATCTGAATTTCTCCTGCTAGCATTGAGGATGCATCAGAACCTGATCATTAGAACATATGGCATCATATGTTTAGTCGGGTTGTCTTGGAAGACATCAGATTGTAAGAGAATAAAGGATAACACATACAGGAATGGTAGTAGAAATATTTTATTTCTTTCTTATTGTCTATTTCATTCATGTTTATTCTAGGGGATAGAGAACCCTGTGTCTGTATCTGTGACTCTTGATGCAATGTGCTGTTGAGGAAACTCTCTCTCTCTCTCTCTCTCTCTTCTCCTCTCTCTCTTTTCTTTCTCTTCTCTTTCTCTCTTTTCTCTCTTTCTCTTTTTCTCTTTTTTGTCTCTTTTCTCTTTCTCTCCCTATCTCTTTCTCTCTTTTTCTTTCTCTCTCTCCCTCTTTTTCTCTCTACCTTTCTCTCTCTCTCTTTCTTTCCCTCTCCTCTCTTCCTGTCTCTCTTTCTTTCCCACTGTCTCCTCCCTCTTTTTCTCTTTCTTTCTTTCTCTCTTTTTCTCTGTCTCTCCCTCTGTCTGTGTCTTTCTCTTTTTTTCAATGTAGGTCAGTACATTTTTTGGGGGGAGGGAAGTGGCAGCGTAAAGTCTTAGTGTTGCCTAGAGCATTGAGAGGTTAAGTGACTCACCTGGGGTTACTTACTCTGGTCTTCCTGGCCTCCCTCTCAGCCAACCAGAGGAAAGATAGTTCGGCCAGGCCTAGAGCTGTCTTAGTCTTCTTCCTCCCCTCCTACCAAGGAGAGAGCTTTTATGAAGTCAATGGGTACCTTTTGCCACAGTTCTTGGTCTCATTCAACATCACTACCCACCTACCTCTCTCTTCTTGATGCCTAAAGCCATTTGCTAAGTCAACAAGGGTTGGTCAGAGGTAAATATCTAATTTTTCATCAGGGAAGTCATGGCCAGCAGTGCTGGCAATTGTCATCCTTTTCACCAGGTGTCCAATTGTGACTTTATCCAAAACTAGTTTTGGGGAGGGCCTACCTGAATGACTAGTGCCAAAGGTACTGGATGAGAGACTTCCTACTCATTTGGCATTATTATAGTGGTAGGACCCTCTATACCAGCTCCCATGGACTTGTCATCTTTATGTACATGACTCTCAGACCTATTGATGCAGTCCTAACATCTCTCCTGATTTGCAGTCTCTCATCACCAACTGCCTAATGGCATTTTCAAACTGGCTTTCCCAGAGATATCTTAAACTCAAAATATCCAAAACTGAACCCATTATCTTCACTCCTCCTTTCACCTCCTCAACTCCCTTCTTTTCCTAATTTCCTTATTAGTATCAAGGGGGAACATCATCCCCCCAGTCCTGCAGGCTTGCAGATTAGGTGTCCTCCTTGACTCCTCATTGTCTCTCACTCTCCACCCCCACTCTTATCAAGTTCAATGTCACATTCTATCATTTCTGCCTCCATAACCTCTCCTCATGCTTCTTCTCTCTTCTGCCACTGCTATACTTTCATTACTCTGTAGCTGAACTATTGCAATAGCCTGCTAGTTGGTCTGCCTGCCTTGTCTCTCCCCACTCTAGTCCATCCTCCATTCAAAACTGATCTTCCTAAAGCATAATTCTGACCAAATCACCCCCTTCCCTTTCCATAAATTCCAAGGTTTCCTATTATCCCCAGGATCAAATAGAAATTCCTCTGTTTTGCTTTTAAGGCTTTTCTTAATTTGACTCCTTCCTTCCTTTCCAGTTTTTCTTATTTCTTCCTCCCTTCCATGTATTTCATGATTCAGTGACACTGGCCTTCTTGCTGATTCTCAGGCATTACACTCCATCTCTTGACTCTGGGTATTTGTACTGGCTCTTCTCCCTTCTCATCTCTGTCTCCTGAGTTCCAACCTTTTGCAAGAAGTTTTTCACAACTTTTCTTAATCTTTGTGCCTTTTTTCTCAGACTGCTAATTTTTTTCTCCTGAATGTACATAGTGGTGTCCATGTTGTCTTCTCCATTAGACTGTGAGCTCCTTGAAATCAGAGACTGTTTTTTTTCCCCTTTCTTTATATCCCTAGTGTTTAGCACAGTGCCTAACACCTAGTAGGTGCTTAATAAATGCTATGCAATATGACATGACTTGACTTGAGGCAGATGACCACCATCTAAATATCTACCATTAGTGATGAATTCAAAACTAGTAAGTTGTTGTCTCATCCACTGAGTTAATTTTAAAAAACTAGATCACTTTTGGAAGAGGTACAACATATGTTTGTAACACTTCAGGAGGATGGAGATTTCTTCATCTTATTTCCTATCTCAGTAGTAGAGATGGGAATGTTCAAAGAATATTGAAAGAGATTGATTAAGAGGGAAGAAAAGAAGTAAAAAAAATTGTGTGAGGTGACAAGAGTAGGTCCTGGAACCATTCTTGCTTTCATCTGTATGAGAGGCTGACCTTTTCTGGATTTCAGCCCACACAGTCCTGCCCAACACAAGCTTAACATTAGAAAATCAAGAACATTGCTATTTACAGACGTTTTTCCTATGAGAAAGTTGGCCTTCAGGGCTCCAGGGGCTGGGTCGCGATATGACAGGCCTCTCCACCATACTCTCCCTGCTTCCTATCCTGAAATCTGAATTGCCAAGTGTCTACATAGTGTTAGAATGAGGGATTACCAGGAGCTCAGTTTCTTCATCTATAGAATTTGGCAATAATATTTGTATAACCTACCTTACAGTGTTTTGTGGGAAATGTGCTTTGTAAAACTTTTTTTTCTTTTGTTTTCTTTTTAATTTTAAAATAATTTTATTGTCTTCTGCTACATTCATCATCAGAGTTACCTCCGGTATCCTTCTCCTTCTCCCCTAGAGAGCCATCCCATATAACAAACAACATTTTTTTTAAAAAAGGAAAAAAATGGCACAAAAGATAGTTATATTGAAAAGGTCTGAAAACATGTGCAATGTATAACACCTGTGAACCTCCTACCTCCATGAAGGGTGGGTTGGAGCTGTTTCTCATTATATCTTTTCATTACATTTATGGTTGATATTTGTAGTTTTGTTATATTGACTTTTGATTTTTTTTGGTATTCAGTTGTTCATTTTATTTGCATTGTTGTCTTTATTGTGCATATTTTTGGGCTCTGTTTACTTCATATTACATCAGTTCATATTGATCTTTCTATGCCTCTCCCTGTTCATCACACTTATCATTTCTTAAAGCACAGTAATACTCCATTGTATTCATGTACCACAATTTGTTTAATCAATCAATGGGCATCTATTTTGTTTCTAATTCTTTGCTATCACAAAAAGTGCTGCTATAAATATTTTGGTATATGTTATTTTTTGTTCTCAATTACTTCATTTGAATAATTCAAATTTGCTTTCCAAAACATTTATACAATTTCACAGCTCCACTAATAATGTATGAGTGTGTTAGCTGTAAATTCTTCCAACATTTATTATTGGCATTTTTAGCAATCTTTGCCAATTTTTAGGGTGTGAGGTAAAATTCAGGGTTGTTTTAATTTCCATTTCCCTTATTATTAGTTATTTGGAACATTTTTATGTGGTTGTGAATATTTTCCCATTCTTTTCATTGTAAAACTAAATTTTCTATATAGATGTGAGTTATTGGCCTTAGTATTAAGTGACACTATTGGTTCTATAGGACTTACTAACTCATTCCCTGAAGCCTGTGCTCAACTTTCCCCAAAGGAAGGGGCTGTATAGGAGTGTATAAGGGAGGGTGACACAGAATAGTTAGTGAAGAGTTGAGATATCATCTCTTACCCTTGTGATTTTGTGAAGAGAAGATGCCCCCATGTGTCTGACCTGGATTAAGAGGTGTCCTCTGTACATGCAGGAGGATGGATGGTATCCTAGGCACTGTTCTGCTTTGTCTACCAGAGCCTTCAGGAAGATACAGAGGCGACCTTGAGGACATGCAGGCTACTAGGTAGTGGGGGAGGGGGAGGACACATAGCCAGGACTTGTCATGTAGGGGAAATTCTATCAGATTTTGTGCCAGGGTACCTTGATTTGAATTCTGGTTTTGCTATTATTAGCTTATAACTTGGGCAAGTTACTTGCTCTCTCATCCTCAGATTCTTTCTTGATATAACCAGGAGGTTGCACTGATTTCTGTGGCCTCTTTCAGATCTAAACCTATGATGCTATGACTTACAGAGTGTCTCCTCTGAAGATGGATTTAAGTTTTGGAAACAGTTAAAAGCCTTCCAAAGCCAAGAGGGATAAGTAAAGAAAGGAGGTTTAACTAAGGGACAACAGTTTTGTTCAGAAAGATGGTTTTACTGCAAGGTCACGAACCTGAATTTCTTTGGTAAACAGGCTTGGGAGGGGCCTCACAGAATCATGTGACCTTAGTGCTTCAAATGAACTTAAAGATGATAGGATCCCACCCCTTTCTTTTACGCATCAGGCCCAGAGAAGGGAAGAACATCTTTTGGTAGTGATGATCTCACACCTATTCAGGATCACTTAGTCAAGGGAAAGAGCCATATCTGGAACAATGGTCTTTTGACTCCTGGTTGTGTGATCATTCTACAACATTGAAATGACTCATTGCCAAGAACTCAGGACAGTGAAAGCTTGTCAGTCATGCTAACTCTCCATTCAGGTTCTTCCTGTTCTTTCCTACAGTGGAAAGACCATTGACTTTTTGAAACAAATTTTGATACTATTTTTATTTTTTCCAGTTACATGTAAAGACAAATTTTAACATTCAGTTTTTGAAAGATTTTGAGTTCCACATTTTTCTCTCTCCCTCCCTCCTTTTTCCCCTCCCCAAGATGACAAGTAATCTGATATTGGTTATTAATGTGTAGTCATGTAAACATATTTCCTTATTAGTCATGTTGTGAAAGAAGAAACATTCTTTCTGTATGTAAAGTATAATTTGTGTAAAGTTAACACATGCAAACAGAGAGCTATCTGTACTTCAATCTTCATTTGAGTTCATTCGTTTTCTCCCAGGAAGTGGATAGAATTTTATTTCATGAGCCTTTTTGAATTTTGGTGGATCACTGTATTGATCAGTTACTTCATCTTTCACAGTTGATTATCTTTATAATATTGTTACTGTGTAGATTTTCTCCTGGTTCTGCTGATTTCACTTTGTATCAGTTCATCTAAGTCTTCCCAGGTTTTTGACCACTTAGGGAAAATAAGTGAATTCTATAAAATATTCAAGGAATAACTCATTCTAATACTACATAAATTGGTTGGAAAAAATAGAAAGAAGGCATGCTACAAAATTTCTCTCATGAAACAAACGTGGTCCTGATAACCTAAACTAGGGAGAGATTAATCAGAGAAAGAAAACTATAAACAGCTATCTCTAATGAATAATCCTGTGAAAGTATTGAATAAAATATTCACAAAGAGGTTGCTACAACATATTCAAAAGATTTCCCCATAGGAACACATTGGATTTTTATCAGGAATATAGGGATGGTTCACTATTATAGAAACTATAATTTTAATAGATCACATTAATAACAAAAACAATACAAACCAGATGATTACAAATCAAAGCAAAATAGCTTTTTGATAAAGTACAAAACTCATGTTAGAAATACTGTAAAGAATAGAAACAAATGGAGAATTCCTTGATATGACAAAGAGTATCTGTCAAAACCCAAATACTAGCATAATGTATACTGAAGAAACACAAGAGACCTTTCCAAGAAATTTAGGGGGAAAGAAAGGGTGTCTATTGCCATAGCTATTATTTAATACAGCTAGAAATATTAGCTATAACAACAAGATATTAAAAAACAATTTTGATAATATGTATAGCAAAGAAGAAACAACTTTAGAGCTATTGACAAATTATATTGTTTTATTTTTTGTTCAATCATTTTTCAGCCATGCCTGATTCTTCATGACCCAATTTGGCTAAGACATGGAAGTAGTTTGCCATTTGCTTCTCTAACTCATTTTACAGATGAGGAAACTGAAGCAAACAGGGTTAAATGACTTGCCTTCAGATATGATGTATCTAGAGAACCCTAGAGATTCAACTAATATTAATTGAAGCAATAAGTAGGATATATAAACCATTTCATAAAACCATTAACCTCTTTGTGTTTTACTAATAAAACCTTGTAAGAAGAGATGAGTTAAAAAAATAAATTCCATTCAAAGTAGCTACTGAATGTGTTCTGAGTCCTGGGATCGTCTGTAGGGAACCTCAATGGGGATTTGGTGAGGCAGCTTTTAAATTTATGTAATGATGTGCAATGGAGGAGACCAAGTATTCACTTCATAGCACGTGCAGGTCTTCTACGACTATTGTTTGCTTGCTGAGTGGTAAAGGAAAGCCTTTTGATTGCCTGCTGGGCTAGAAATAAGTATGACTGCAAAAGACACTAACTCGCCAAATCACTGTTTTATTTTCTGATGATGGTTGAGACAATGACTTCTGCTAGAGTCTGAGAGGCTTGAATCCTCTTGATCTTTGATAGGGAGTGAAAGCAGGTTAGGTGATTGAGCTGAGAGGCATGCAGCAATCTGGAAAATGATCAAGGGCAAAGGGGTTTGTGCCTGGTTCCTGGGAGAGACCATGTGTTAGAGAGCCTTTTCTGTAATAAAGAAGGAGCAGTTTGGATTGAATCCTCTTAGGGAAGAAACTATCCCATTTGCAGGAGAGATGGCTAACATGTGGCAGAGGACCTGTCTTTTAGGTTCTTCTGGGACCCACATCATTCATTCATTCATTTGATTCATTGAATATGTTCAAAATCCTGGGTTATGTATCACCACTCAGAAGTGTCCCTGTCTTCCACAAGATTACAGTATCACTGAAGAGATAGGATCTGAACACAAGCTATTGAAATAACAGGTAAGATGTGTTAAATGGTATAATAATAGCAACAGCTCATATTTTTATAGCACTTTCCCCATGATGACCCTGCCAGGGAAGTAATATAAGTATTATCACTCCAATTCTAACAGGATCAGTTGATCGACAAACATTTATTAAGCACCCACTATTTGCCAGGCACTTGGCTAATTGCTGGTTATACAAAGAAAGTAAAAGACAGGCCCTGATCTACCAGAGCTCACAGTCTAGCAGGTAAGATAGAATGCACAAAACTATGTACAAATAAGCTATATGCAGTACAAATTGTAATTAAGAGGGTTTGTGAAAGTCTTCCTATAAAAGGTAGAGTTTCACCTGGGATTTGGAGGAAGCCAAGGAAACAGGAAGGCAAAAATGAGAAGGGAGAGCATTCTATGCATGGGGGACAGTCACTCAAAATGTCTGGAGTCAAGAGATGGAATGTCTTGTTGAGGAACAGCACCTGATCAAGAAGTATGGAGGTGGGAGTGGGGCATGAGGTAAGGTGTTAAGAGACTGGAAAGGTGGGGAGAAGCAGATTATGAAAGGTTTTAGAATTCGGAGGATTTTATATTTAATCCTCAAGGTGATAGGGAGTCAATAGGGTTTATTGAATGTGTGTGTGTGTGTGTGTGTGTGAAATGATTTGACCTGTGCTTTAGAAGGATCACTTTGACAGATGAGTGGAGGGTGGACTGCAGTGAGAAAAGACTTTTGACAGACCAACAATCTGGCTCGGATATTGGTATGGGGCATTATAGAAATGCAGCTAAGCTATGTATCTAATCCTCTTCCCTACCCTAGAGTCTGAGATGGTACAAAGTGTGCGTGTGTGTGTGTGTGTGTGTGTGTGTGTGTGTGTGTGTGTGTGTGTAAGATTGTATTCCTCATGTTGGGGTAACATGTCTTGGTATTTGTGATTATAACCTTTGATGTAAATATTTCTTTCCAAAAACTAATTTAACTGTTAGTGGCTAAATGGAACTGGGGTTCAATAGGACCCCCATTATACATTTGGGACACCAAAATCCAAATGGTTGGAATTGCAACATTTGCAGAGAACCGAGATATCCCTAACCCTCTTAAGGGTACTGGAGAACTGTGAGGTAGAGGTAAAATGTGACATACCTGGCCTTTAGGCAGTGAGGGTCAGGGTGGTCTCTGCTGCATCTCAATGACTTTAATTCCCTGGATTCTACCTGCAGTTTCAGGACTTTCTTAAAACCAACCCCTGTGTTCTTGTTTCTCTGTCTCTCTGTCTCTCGCTGTTTCTCTGTCTCTCTCTGTATCCCTTTCTGTCTCTGTCTCTGTCTCTGTCTCTCTCTCTCTCTCTCTCTTTCTCAATGGGAGCCTGACCAAAACTTTCTTGGTTGGTTTCCCAGGAGAAAACTTTCTGTCTGAGATTTGGGGAATCTGGGAAGACTTTGGAAGAATTGAACTAAATTAGGAATGTTGGATTCCTTCTTTTTATTTACATGCAACCATGTGGAGGTACATTGGTGTTTTTCCTTACATTTGTTTGTATCTGTGTCTATTATATGTACGCATTTGTGTGAGTGTGAAGAAGCTGGGTAACTGAGGTTGCAGATGGCATTTGAATAGGTTCAGGAAGGACAAGGATTTCTAAAGAAATTTCTCTCTTTGCAAATCAGGAGTGCCCACATTACCCTCTGTCTAAGGTCCTCCTCTCCCAGCAGTTCCTTCAGTCAAGACACACAGCAGGTTTGATGCACTGGTTTAATAGTTTAGATTTATGCAAATATATTTTTAATGATTTCCTTTAGGGAATCCCTTTCAAGTAATGATTTCTTTAGATTCACATCTTTCTGCCTCTCACAAAGGAAAGAGAATGTAATGGAGTACGTGTTTTATTGTTTCTTTGGTTCTATCTGGAGGAGAGATAAATAGCATGAGATCATGGCTCTGATGTGAACCTGAGGTAGCTAGGGCAAACACGGAGGAGGGAAGGAGGGTACTCACTGGGTCAAGAGTGAGGAGGTGGAGCAGTCCAGAGTATAACTTGAGTTGGGAGGAAAGCAAGAAGCATGACTGGGATCCCTCCTGAAATAGTTATTCTGGTCAGAGACTGAAGACAGTAGAGAAGGAGAAAGAGGCAGTGGGTAACCTGAAGATAATGCCTAAAGTTATAGTCAGAGAGAGTTGCAAATAACAGGCATGCCTGGTTTTGAGACAAGAAAAGGTCAGAGATGACTTCAGGCCAATTCCTGCCTGGGGAGAAGGAAAGGAAATGTATATTTATATTTAGCCTCCTTGAAGGCCCAGAAGTCTACCTCAGGAGAGTTCATATCAGGTGGGAAAGCTCATAAATATACACTAGCCTGGACCCTGAACATTCTGGGCAAGGAGGACCAGAAACTTTTTCTTTGACAAGAAAAAAAAGAGAATGCTTCAGGGGATTGAAAGGAATTGACTCTGCCTCAGACCAGTTACTGGGACCCTTGAAAAGGAGCAAAATACATAAATAAAGTAGCAGGGTACAAAATAAACCTACAAAAATGATTAGCATTCCTATGTAGTACTAACAAAATCCAAGAATAGAAGGCAAGCATACAATAAAAAATACAAAATGTTGAAATATCTGGGTGTTAACCTGCCAAGATATATGTAAAATTCAATACAAATAAAGCACAAAATAATTTTTACACATATAAAGCAAGACAGGTCGCAAAGTATTCAGTGTGCATGGTTGGGCCATGCAATTGTAATAAAAATGAAGATACTATAGACTTAATTCTATAACATTCAAATTATGAGGGGAACACTTTACAGAACTAGGTAAAATAGAAAATTCATTTGGAGGAAAAAATGATCTAAATTATTGAGGAAAATACTGGGGAAAAATTAGGAATGAAGTGTTATATATAATTTTACAAGACTTCAAATTATATTCTAAAATAGTAATTATAAAAACTATTTGATTCTGGTTAAAAAAATAGAAAAGAATAGCAATTGAGCAGACTAAATAAATATGAATCAGGAGCAATATAAAAGAATAATAGCCCTGTTAAAACCCTAAGAACATAAATATCTGGAGCAAGGGCTCCCTATTTGATAAGAACTACTGGGAAAATTGCAAAGTGGGTTGGCATAAATTAGGCTTAGGCCAGTATCTTACACCATGTACCACTCGGTACTCAACTAGGTCTATGATGTCATTGAACCAGGAGTTCCTTCCAATAGTGCATATCATGACTAATGTCTGATTATCCTGTCTCACTCTCGTCTTTGTCCTCCAATCAGTTTTCCTTTGAAGCCCTCCAAATGGACAGGTTATGTGTATTACTTCTCTAACACTTTTTGTGGATGATACGATGTCTTACTTGGAGAATAGTGGAAGTCAACTGAAAGGCTAATCTGAGCAACTAACAACTTCAGTTAAATTTGCTGCGTATAAAATAAACCCACACAAATCATCAGCATTTTTGCATATTACCTTTAAAATCCAACAGGCAGAGGTAGACAAATTCTACTTAAAATAATTACAGACAGTTTAAAATACTTGGGATTCTACCTGCCAATTCACAAACAGGAACTATATGGCCAGAATTATGAAACGCTCTTCACACAAATAAAGACATATTTAAATAATTGGAGAAATATTAGTTGTTTACAAATAGGATAAGCCAATATAATAAAAATAACACCACCTAAGGAATTTACTTATTCAGTGACATGCCAATCAGACTACTTAAGAATTACATGATAAAGCTAGGAAAAAAATAGCAAAATTCATTTGGAGGTGCAAAAGATCAAGAATATCATGGGAAGCAATGAAAAAAAAAAAGATAAGTAAAGGGACCTAACAGTATCATATCTTAAACTATACTACAAAGTTGTAATGGTCAAAATAATTTGGTACTCGGTAAGAATGAGGTTGATCAGTGGAACAGCTTAGGTATACAATATATATAATCAATTGATCACAGTCACCTAGTGTTTGATAAATCTCCAAATCTCAGTTATTGGGGGAAGAACTCACTATTTAACAAAAACTGTTGGGAAAACTGGGAAGTAGACTAACAGAGATGAACATCTTACACTATATACTAGATAAGTTGAAAATGGGTACATGATTTAGACATAAAAGATGCTATCATAAGCAAATTAGTGGAGCATGGAAGGAATTACCTGTCAGATCCATGGATAGGGGAATAGTTTGTGACTAAACAAGAGATAGACAGATTCAAAGGAAGTAAAATGGATAATTTTGATTGCATAAAATTAAGATGTTTTTGCACAAAAAAACCAAAGCAGCTTAAATGAAAATAATAGCAGGAAACTGGGAAAAATTCTTTGCAACAAGTTCTTCTAATAAAAGCCTCACTTCTAAAATATATAGGGAACTGAATATAATTTATAAGAATAGGAGGCATTCCCCAATTGATTAATAATGGAAAGATATAAATAGGCAGTTTTCAGAGGAAGAAATCCAAGCTATCAGTAACCATATGAACAATGCTGTAAATTAGAGAAATGCAAATTGAAACAATTCTGAAGCAGCAATTCACATCCATTAGATTGCCTAAGATGACAAAAAAGGAAAATGGCAAAAGCTAGAGGAATTAGGTACACTAATGTACTGTTGGTGGAGCTTGTGAATTAGTCCACTCATTCTGGAAAGCAATTTGGAATTCTGCCCCAAATGCTATTACATTATGTCCCTTTTTCCTAGTGATACCATTAATCCCCAAAAGATTAAGGAAAGAGCAAATGGATCCATATGTGATATATACATATATATAATATGTATATATATATATACACACACACATATACATACATACATATATATAATATGTACATATATATGTGTATATATATATGTATGTATGTATCTGTGAAGATGTATTTATATATCGGCTCTTTCTTGTGGTGACAAAGCATTGGTAACCGAGAGGACGCCTATCAATTGGGGAGTGACTGAACCAGTTACGGTATATTAATGTGATAGAATTCTATTGTGTTATAAGAAATGATGAAGGAGATGTTTCAGAAAAGTCTGGTTAGATTTTTATGAGTGGATGCAAAGTGAAGTGAGCAAAACCAGGAGAATCATTTATTTAGTAACAAAAATATAATAAAGAGAATCAACTTGGAAAGAGTAATTCTGATCAACAAAATGACCAAACACAATTCCAAGGATTCATGGTGAAACATTCTATCCTCCTCCAGTAAGAGAACTGATCAGCACAGAGTGCAGATTGAAGCATATTTTATTCTCTCTTTTTGTTTTTAAAGATATTTTTGGAAATAGCTAATGTGCGAATTTGCTTTGTATAATTACATCTACTTGTAATGGGTTTTGTTTGTCTTGTCTTCTGAAAGAGTAGGGAAAGCAAAGAAGGAGAGAATTTGAAACTAAAAACTAAATTTAAAAAAGGGGACAGTCAATACATGAGGGGTTGTGGGGAAAAAAAGTACATTAATACACTGTTAATGGAGCTGGGAATTTTCCTTACCATTCCAGATAAGAGTTTAAAATTATAAAAGAAATGTGATTATACTCTTCACCCTTTGACTAATTAACTCCAAGATCAATATGTGGCAAAATATTAATTGAAGCAGTTTGCAGTGGCAAAAGAACTGGAAACCAAATGGGTGCCTCTACCTTCAGTAATGGCTGTAAAACTGACATCTGAGATTAGCTCCAAATGAATATATGATTTAGATATAAAAGATTATGACATATACAAATTAGAGGAACAAGGAGGAAATTACCTTTCAAATCTATGGATAGGTAAGATTTTATGAGCAAGGAAGGGATAGAGCGGATTGTAAAAGATGACATGAACAATTTTGGTCACATGAAATTGAATTTCTTTTTCACAAATAAAACCTAGGTTGCTAAGATTGTAATGAACAATTAGATCTCAGGATGAGTTTTATTGATTTTCCTAGAACACTGGTCTGACCAAACCAACCTCTCCCTCACTCCATAATCTCCATGGCTCCCTGTTATCCCTAGAGTGAAATAGAAATTCCTCTGCTTTGCTTTTAACACTATTCTTAATTTGACCCCTTCCTACCTTTCTCATCTTCTTATGTCTTACTCCCTTCTATATATTCTGTGATCTAGTGACACTGACCTCCTTTCTAATTCTCAGATACTACACTCCATCTCCTGACTGTGGGCGTTTTCACTGACTGTTCTCCTGGCCAGGAATTCTCTCCCTCCTCATCTCTGCCTCCTGAATTTTCTGACTTCCTTCAAGTCTCACATAAATTCCCACCTTCTACAAGAAGCTTTTTTACAACCTTCCTTAATCTTTTTGTCTTCCCTCTGAGACTACCAAAACTTTTTCCTGAATATACCTTTTTTGTACATAGTGGTGTCCATGTTGTCTTCTCCATGATGCTGTGAGCTTCTTGAGATCAGGGATATTTTCTTTCCTTTTTTGTATCCCCAGTGTTTAGCACAGTGCCTGGCACATACTAGTTGCTTAATAAGTGCTAGGTTACATGACTTGACTTGAGGCAGGTGGAACAGCATGTAAAGTTCTCTCATTAGTGATGAATTCACAAATACTTAATTGTTGCTTCATCCACTGAATGAGTTTTGCAAAAGCTAGATCTCTTTTGGAAGGGGCACAAGGTAAATCTCTAACATTTCAGGGAGACAGACTTTTCTTGTTTTCCCCCTCAGCAGTAGGGACTGGAATGTTAAAAGAATGTTGAAAGAGTTGGGTGAAAAGGGAAGAAAGGAAGTAAAAAATAGTGTGAGGTGATGAGGCTAGGTCCTGGTATCATTACTGCTTTCATCTCTGTGAAAGGCTGATCTTGTCCTGGATCTCACACCACACAGTCCTGGCCAACAAAAGCTGAATGTTAGAAAATCAACAACAGTGCTATTTGCATACATTTTTTTCTATGAGGAAATTGGCCTTCAGTGCTCCAGGAACTTGACAACCATATGACAGGCCTCTTCACCATACTCTCCCTGTTTCCCATCCTCACCTCTGAATTGCAAGGTATCTACACAGGGTTAGAAGGGGGGATTACCAGGGGCTCAGGTTCCTCGTCTATGGAATTTGGACGATCATATTTGTATTACTTACCTTATAGTGTTGTTGTAGCGAGTATACTTTGTAAAACTTTTTTTCCTTTGTTTTTTCTTTTAAAATTTTATTTTTTAAAAGTAATTTTTATTGATGTCTTCTGCTACATTCATCATCAGAGTTATCTCCAATATCTTTCTCCTTCCCCTCCCAGAGAGCCATCCCATATAAGAAACAATGCTTGTTTTTTGAAGAGGAAAAAATTGGCACAAATTATAGGTATATTGAAAAAGTCTAAAGATATGTGCAATGTATAGCCCCTGTGGTCCTCCCACCTCTGTGAAGGGTGGGTTGGGGCTGTTACTTATCATATCTTTTCATTAGAGTCATGGCTGATATTTGTAGTTTTGTTACATTAATTTTTAATTTTTTGGTATTTAGTTGTTCTTTTCATTTACATTGTTGCAGTTATTGTACTTTTTTTGGTTCTATTTACTTCATATTGCATCAGTTCATATGGGATCTTTACATGCTTCTCCCTATTCATCACACATATAATTTCCTATAGCTCAGTAATACTCCATTGTATTCATATGACATAATTTGTTTAAATGACCGATTGGCATCTATTTTGTTTCCAATTCTTTGCTTTCACAAAAAGTGCTGCTATCAATATTTTGGTGTACATTTTTTCTCAATCATTTCATTTGGATAATTACAGGTTGCTTTCCAAAATGGTTGTATTATTTCCCAACTACATCAATAATGTATGAGTGTGTCTATTAGCTCACAATCCCTCTGACATTGAATACTGGCATTTTTAGTCATCTTTCCCATTTTCAAATTGTGAGGTGAAACCTCAGGTTTGTTTTGATTTTCATTTCCCTTATTATTAGTGATTGGAAGCATTTTTTCATGTGATTGTGAATATTTTGACATTTTTTCATCGCAAAACTTAATTCTCTATATAGATGTGAGTTGTTGACCTTACTAATAAGTGACTCTCTTGGTTCTAAAGGACTTATTAACTCATTCATTGAGGTCTTTGCTCATCTTTCCACAAAGGAAAGAACTATGTAGGAATGTCTAAGGGAGGGTGAAGAGTTGAGATAGCACCTCTCTCCCTGGGGATTTTATGAAGAGAAGATACCTCCATGTGTCTGATTAAGGGGTGTCCTCTGTACATGCAGGAGGAGGAAGTTTCTCTACCAGAAACTTCAGGAGAATAGAGAGGTGGCCTTGATGACATGTAGGCTACTGTGAAGTGGGGAGAAAGACACATAGCCAGAACTTGTGATGTAGTGGAATTTTTTGGACCAAGGGCCCTTGGTTTGAATTCTGGTTTTGCCATTATTAAATGTGTGACTCGGGCAACTTACTTTCTCTTTCATCCTTAGATTCTTTCTTGATATAACCAGGAGGGTGCACTGATTTTTATGGCGTCTTCCAAATCCAAACCTATAATGCCATGATTTATGAAGTGTTTCCTCTGAAGATAGATTTAGGTTTTAGAAACAGTTAAAAGTCTTCTAGAGTCAAGAGTGATAAGTAAAGCAAGGAGGTTTAGCTAGGGGACAACAGTTTTGGTCAGAAAGGTGGTGTTACTGCAAGGTCATGAGCCTGATTTTTTTTGGGTGAGTTGTAAACAGGTTCTGGAGGTTATTCACAAATCATGTGACCTTAGACTTTCAAGCAACCTTGAAGATGGTGGGCTCTAACCCCTTCCTTTTACATTCCAGACCCAGAGAAGGGAAAAACATCTTTTGTTCATGATGATCTCACAACTATTCAGGATTATGTAGCTAGTCAATTGAAAGAGCCATGTCTGGAACCAAGGTCTCTTGACTTTTGGTGGTGTGATCAATCCACAACACTTAAATGTCTCCCCATCAAGAATTCAGGAGAATGAATGGTCAACAGTGATACTAACTTTCTGTTCCTCCAGGTTCTCCCTATTCTCTCCCACAGTGGCAAGTACATTGGTTATTAAATTTTCAATAGTACTTAATTTTTTTCCAATAACATATAAATACAATTTTCAACATTCATTTTTTGAAAGATTTTTAGTTCCACATTTTTCTCTCTCCCTTTCTCCTTTCCCACCTCCCCAAGATGAGAAGCAACCTGATATAGGTTATTTATGTGCAATCATGTAAACATATTTCCGCATTAGTCATGTTGTGAAAGAAGAAACAGAACAAATGGAAAAAATCCAACCCCCAACCCCAAAGTGAAAATAGTTTGCTTCAATCTTTATTCAGACTCCATAGTTCTTTGTCTGGACACAGTTAGCATTTTCCAACATGAGTCTTTTGGAATTGTCTTGGATCATTGTTTTGCTGAGAAGAGCTAAGCCTATTTTAGCTAATGATCACACAAAGCAAAAGCAGAAATAGATCTAATTAAAAGAGATGAGAAAGGAAATGATATACTGGTAAAAGGCATCATGGACAATGAAGTACTATCAATACTAAGTATATATGATCCTAGTGGTATAGCATCCAAATTCTTAGAGGAGAAGTTAAGTGAGTTACAGAAAGAAATAGATAACAAAACTATGCCAGTGGGGGACCTCTAACTCCCCCTTTCAGAATTAGATAAATCTAATCACAAAATAAAAAAAAAGAGAAGTTAAGGAGGTAAATAGAATTTTAGAAAAGTTAGAGATGGTAGACCTATGGAGAAAATTGACTTGGGATAGGTAGGAATATATCTTTTTCTCAGTGGTACATGGTACCTGCACACAAAAAAAAGATCATGTACTAGGACATAATAACCTCACAATCAAATGCATAAAGGCAAAAATAATAAACACATCTTTTTTTCAGATCATGATTCAATAAAAATTCTATGTAATAAAGGGCCATGGAAAGATGGACTAAAAACTAATTCAAAACTAAATAATCTAATACTAAAGAATGAGTGGGTCAAACAACAAATCATAAAACAGTCAACGATTTCATCCAAGAGAATGACAATAACAAGACAATATACTACATTTATGGGATTCAGCCAAAGCAGTTCTTAGGGGAAATTTTATATCTCTAAATGCTTCCATGCATAAAATGGAGAAAGAGGAGATCAATGAATTGGGTATACAACTAAGAAAGCTAGAAAAAGTAAAAATTCCAATCAAATATCAAATTAGAAATTCTGAAAATCAAAAGAGACATTAATAAAATTAAAAATAAGAAAACTATTGAACTAATAAATAAAATTAGTACTGTTTTATGAAAATACTAATAAAATAGATTAATCTTTGATTAAGTTGATTAAAAAAAAGAAAACCAAATTTCCAGTATTAAAAATGAAAAGGGTGAACTCACCACCAATGAAGAGGAAACTAAAACAATAATTAGGAGCTATTTTGCCCAACCTGACAATCTTAGTGAAATGGATGAATATTTACAAAAATGTAAATTGCTCAGATTAAGAGAAGAGGAAATAAAATACTTACATAACCCCATTTCAGGAAAGGAATTTGAACAAGTCATCGATGAACTCCTCAAGAAAAAATCTGCAGGGCCAGATGGATTTACAAATGAATTCTACTAGTCATTTAAAAAACAATTAATTCTAATACTATATAAACTATTTAGAAAAATAGGCAAAGGAGTCCTACCAAATTTTTTAATGAAAAAAACAACAACAAACTACAATGCTGATACCTAAATGAGGAAGAGCCAAAACAGAGAAAGAAAAGTATAGATCAATTTCCTTAGTGAATTTAAATGCAAATAAATAAATAAATAGATAGGTAGATAGATAGATAGATAGATAGATAGATAGATAGATAAAATATTAACAAAGAGGTTACAGCAACTTATCATGAGAATAATACACTATGACCAGGTGGGATTTATATCAGGAATGCAGAGTTGGTTCAATATTAGGAAAACTATCAGCATAATTGACCTTATTAACAACAAAGCTAACAGAAATCATAAGAGTATCCTAAGAGATGCAGAAAAAGCTTTTGACAAAATACAGCATCCATTCCTATTAAAAACACTAGAAAGCATAGGAATAGATGGTGTTTTCCTTAAAATGATAAATAACATCTATCTAACACCATCAGCAAACATAATATGTAATGGGAATAAGCTAGAAGCATTTTCAATAGTATCAGGGGTGAAACAAGGATGTCCATTATCATCACTGTTATTCAATATTGTACTAGACATGTTAGCTTTAGCAATAAGAGAAGGAAAATAAATGGAAGGAATTAGATAGGCAACGAAGAAACAAAGCTATCATTCTTTGCAGATGATATGATTGTACACCTAGAGAATCAACTAAAAAAACTACATGAAATAATTGACAAGTTTACCAAAGTTGCAGGATATAAAATATACCCACATAAATCATCAACATTTTTATATATTGTTAACAAAGCCCAACAGTAAAAGATAGAAAGAGAAATTCCATTTAAGATAATTGTAGGCAAAATAAAATATTTGTGATTCTACCTGTCAAGACAAAACACTTTTTGCACAAATAATGTCATACCAAAATAACTGGAAAAATATCAGCTGTTCATTGGTAGGCCAATCAAATATAATAAAAATGACAATTTTACTTAAATTAATTTACTTATTCAGTGCCATACCAATTAAACTACCAAAAAATCAATTTATAGATCCGGAAAAAATAACAACAATATTCATTTGGAAGAACAAAAAGTTCAAAATATCAAAGGAACTAATGAAAAGAAATGTAAGGGAAGGTGGCCTGGCTGTACCAGATCTTAAATTGTATTACAAAGCAGCAATCACCAAAACTACTTGGTGTTGGCTAAGAAATATAGTGGTGGATCAGTGGAGTGGGTTAGGTACACAAGACATAGTATTCAGTGACTATGGTAATCTACAGTTTCAGAAACCGAAAGACCCCAGTTTCTGGGGTAAGAACTCACTATTTGACAAAAACTGCTGGGAAAACTGGAAAATAGTATGGCAGGAACTAGGCATAGGCCAGTATCTTACACCATATATCAAGATAAAGTCAAAACAGGTACATAATTTAGGCATAAAAGTGATATTATAAGCAAATTACAAGAGCAAGGAATTGTTTACCTGTGAGATCTATGGAGAAGGGAAGAATTTATGACCAAATAAGAGACAGAGACCATTGTGAAATGCAAATTGGATAAATTAGATCACATTAAATTTTTTAAAATTGTACAAACAATGCTAATGCAACCAAAATTAGAAAGGAAGAACAAAGCTATGAAACAATTTTTGCAGCCAATGTCTCTGATAAAAGCCTCATTTTTCAAACATATAGGGAACTGAATTACATTTATAAGAATAAAAATCATTCCCCAATTGATAAATGGTCAAAAGATATAAAAAGACAGTTTTCAGATGAAGAAATTAAAGCTATTTTTATCATATGAAAAAATGCTCTAAATCACTATTGATTAGAGAAATGCAAATTACAACAACTTTGAGGCACCATATCACATCTCTCAAATTGGCTAACATGACAAAACAGGAATATGATAAATGTTGGATAAGATGTGGTAAAATTGGAACACTAATGCATGTGGAGTTTTGAGATGATCCATCCATTCTGGAGAGCAATTTGGAATTATGCCCAAAGGGTTATTAAACTGTGCATACTCTTTGACCTGGCAATAGCACTTCTAGGACTGTATCCTAAAGAGGTCATAAAAATGGGATAGGAACCCGCATGTACAAAAATATTTATAGCAGCTCTTTTTGTGGTGGTCAAGAATTAGAAATTGAAGGGATGCCCATTTACGGGTGAATGGTTGAACAAATTGTGGTATATGAATGTAATGGAATACTATTTTTCCATAAGAAATAATGAGTAGACAGATTTCAGAAAAACCTTGAAAGACTTATATGAACTGATGCTGAATGAAATCAACAGAACCAGGAGAACATTGTACACAGAACAGCAACATTGTGCAATGAGTGACTTTGTCAGACTTAACTCTTCTGAACAATGCAATGATCTGAGGCAATTCCAAAAGATTCATGATGGAAAATGCTATCCTCAACCAGAGAAAGAACTATGAAGTCTGAATGCAGATTGAAGTATACTATTTTCTCTCTCTCTTTTTTTGTTTGTTTTGTTTTTCTCATGATGTTTCCTTTTGGTTCTGATTCTTCTTTACAACATGACTAATCTGGATATATGTTTAATGTGGTTGTACATGTATAGCCCATATCACATTGCATGCTGTCTTGGGGAATGTGAAGAAGAGGGATTGGGACAAAATTTAGAATTCAAAATTTTATAAAAGTGAATGATAAAAACTAAAATGAAAAAAGAAATATTTTAAAAAATCTTTATAATAAATAATTACTGATTATAATTATATATCATATAATATACTATTACTAATTACTATATAATTATATTATAAGTCATATAATCACTTATATCATTATATTATTTATATAGTATAATTGTATTATGATAATTACTAATTGTATTTTTATAAATATATAATTGCTAATTATTATTATAATAATTACTAAGTACTAGCATAATCTGTACTGAAGAAACATGAGAGACCTTTCCAAGAAGTTTAAGGGCAAAGAAAGAGTATCTGATGCCACCACTAATATTTAATGTAGCCAAAAAAATTGGTACAACACTAAGAAACAAAAAAAGCAATTTTGATAATATGCATAGGTAAGGAGGAAACAACATTAGAGTTATTAACAAATTCTATTATGTTTTACCTCTTGTTCAGTCATTTTTAAGCTATATCTGATTCTTCATGAGCCTATTTGGGGTTTTCTTGGCAAAGATACTGGAGTACTTTGCTCTTTTCTTCTCCATCTCATTTTGCAGATGAGGAAACTGAGGCAAACAGGGTTAAGTAAATTACAGATTTGTTATATCTAAGAGAATCTAGGAGATTCAACTATTATTATTTGAAACAATAAGTAAGATATGTAAACAAATTCACAAAATAATTAACCTCCCTGAATATTACTAACAAAACTCTGCAAGAACAGATGAATTAGAAAAAGAAATTCCATTCAAAACAGCTACTGAATGAGGCCTCAGTCCTGAGAGCATCTTCATGGGACCTCCATGGGGATTTGGTGATTCAGCTTATGAAATAATGTAATGGTGTGCAATGGAGGGGACCAAGCATTCACTTTATAGCATGTGCAAGTATTCTATGACTGCTGTTTGCTTGTTGAGTGGTAAAGAAAAGCCTTTTGATTGGCTGCTGAGCTGGAACTAAATGTGAATGCAAAAGGCATTAATTGGATAAATCATTATTTTATTTTCTGGTGATAGTGGAGACAATGACTTCTGTGAGAGTCTGAGAGGCTTGAATTCTCCTAATCTTTGGTAGGGAGTGAAAATAGGCTGGTGATTGAGCTGAGGGGCATGGTGAAATCTGGGAAATTATCAAGGGCAGAGGGGTTTGTGTCTGATTCCTTTGTCGGACTGTGTGTTGCAGGGCCTTTTCTGTAATAAAGTGGAAACAGTTTGGATTGAATCCTGTTTGGGAAGATACTATCCCATTTGCAGCAAAGATGTTTAATGTGGTAGAAAACCTGTCTCCTTTGTTCTTCCATGCCCCACATCATTCATCCATACATTTGATTCATTTAATACCTATTATGTGCAAAACCCTGGGTTATGTATCACCACTCAGAGGAGTTCCCAACTTCAAGAAGATTACAATATAACTGAGGAAATAGGATCTGAACACAAGCTATTGAAATAACAGGTAAGATGTGCTAAGTAATAGCTAACAATTTCTGAAATAGTAATAATAATTTCCCCATGTTAACCCTACCAGTAAGGTGGTACAAGTGTCATTGCTCCTATTTTTATGGAGTCAATTAATCAGTAAACATTTATTAAGTGCCCACTATTTGCCAGGTGCTATGCTATTTGAAGGGGATACAAAGAAGGTTAAAGACAGTTCCTGATGTACTGGAGCTCACAGAATAATGGGGGAGACAGAACACACACAACGATGTACAAATAAGCTATATGCAGTACAGATTCAAATTAAGAGGGATTGGGAAAGTCTTCCTATAAAAAGTAGTGCATGACCTGGGATTTACAGGAAGCCAAGGGAACCAGAAGGCAGAGATGAGAAGGGAGAGCATTCCATGCATGGGGCACAGTCACTCAAAGTGTCTGGAGTCAAGAGATGGAATGTCTTCTTGAGGAACGGCACTTGATCAGAGTATGGAGGTGGGAGAGGGCCATAAAGTAAGGTTGTAAAGAAACTGGAGTGGTAGGAAGAAGCATATTATGTAAGGCGTTAAAAGTCAAACAGAGGATTTCTTATTTAATCCTGGAAGTCATAGGGAATCAATGAAGTTTATTGAATGGATATGGGTGTGTGACATGATCTGACCTGTGCTTTAGGAGGGCCATTTCAACAGCTGAGTGAAGGGTGGACTGGAGTGAAAAGAGATTTTTGACAGGCAGACCAAGCATTAGGCTCAGCTCTTGGGATGGAACTCTATAGGAATGGAGCTAAGCTATGTATCCAATCCCCTTCCTTTCCCTAGAGTCTGAGGTGGTATAAAATGGAAGGAGGAGTGTGTGTGAAGATTATGCTCTGCATGTTGGGGCAATATGTCTGGATATTTGTGATTATACCTTTTGATGTAAACATTTCTTTTCAAAAGCTAATTTAACTGTTAGTGGCTAAATGGAATTGGGGTGCAAGGGACCTCTATACACTTGGTTGGGGGACACCAAATTCCATATGGTTGGAGCCATTTGCAGAGAGCCTAGGTATCCCTAACCCACTTAAAGGGCCTGGATAACTGTGGGGGAGAGGTAAAATGTAATATCCCTGGCCTTTAGGCAGTGAGAGCCAAGGTAGTCTGTGTTACATCTAAATGTCTTTAATTCCCCAGGTTCCACCTACAGTTTGAGGATTTTCTCAAAATCTCTCTCTCTCTCTCTCACTTTCTCTCTCTCAACCTGGTTGGTTTTCCCAGGAGCAAACTTTCTAGCTGACATGTGGGGGGAGGGGTAACTGTGAAGACTTTGGATCAATTGGACTAAGCTAGGAATGTTGGATACTTTCTTTATTGTTTACATGCAACCACGTGGAGACATATTGATGTCTTTCTTCACATTTGTTTCTGTATGTGTGTCTATTACATGTCTCTGTTTCTGTGGATGTGAAGGAGCTGGGTAACTGAGCTTGCAGATGGCATTTTAATAGATTGGGGAATGACAGGGATTTCTCAAGAAAGTTCCCTCCCTGGATGCCAGGAATCCCTACTTCACTCTCTATCCAAGGTCCTCCTCACCCAGCAGTTCCTTCAGTGAAGACACACAGCAAATTTGATGCTCCAGTTTAATAGTTTAGATTTGTGCAAATGTATTTTTAAGTATTTCCTTTAATTAATCCTTTTTAAGTAATGATTCCTTTAGGTTCACATCTTCCTGCTTCTCACAAAGGAAAGAGAATGTAATGGCGTACACATTTTATTATTTCTTTGACTCCATCTGGAAGAAAGATAAATGGAATGAGGTCATGGTTCTGATGTGAACCTGAGGTAGCTAGGGCCACCTGGATCTGCCCAGATCTTCCCTATCACTGGGCCCACTCACCCTCCTGTACCACACTGAGCCCAGGGATGAGGACAGAGGCTTACAGCTCCTGACAGAAAGATGTAGGTTGGGCATAGTATGGGATGAGAGACACGTCGTCCTGATTTGCAGGTTCAACCATAGAAAGGGAGTAGATTCAAAGAATCATTTTAGAACTGGAAGGGACCTCATCTACTTGCAGTTCTTCACACATGTTACTCCATCTCCCATCTCTTGGCCTCTACACTAGCCACCCTCCATGCCTAGAATGCTCTGCCCTGGTTAATCATTGCTTCATCCATTGAGTTAGTTTTAAAATAAACTAGATCTCTTTTGGAAGGGGTACAAAGTAGGTCTCTAACACTTCAGGAGGATGGAAGTTTTCTTGATTTTGTTTTCCTTTTCAGCAGTAGGGATGGGAATGTTAAAAGAATATTGAAAGAGGTGGTTGAAGAGAGAAGAAAAAAAGTGTGAGGTGATGGGGTTAGGTCCTGGAACCATTCTTGTTTTCATCTGTGTGAAAGGCTGACCTTTTTTGGATCTCATACCACATAGTCCTGGCCAACACAAACTGAATGTTAGCAAATCAACACAAGTGCTATTTACACACATTTTTTTCTATGAGGAAGTTAGCCTTCAGGGCTCCAGGGACTGGACAGCCATATGACAAGTCTCTCCACCACAATCTCCCTGCTTCCCATCCTCAACTCTGAATTCTCAGATATCTACATAGTGTTAGAATGGGGGATCACCAAGGGCTCAGTTTCCTCATCTATAAAATTTGGGCAATAATATTTGTATTATCTACCTTATAGGGGTGTTGTGAGGAATATACTTTGTAAATTTTTTCCTTTTCTTTTTTTTAAATTTTAATTTTTATAATAAATTTATAATAAATTT
Source organism: Vombatus ursinus (assembly GCF_900497805.2). Taxonomy (NCBI): domain Eukaryota; kingdom Metazoa; phylum Chordata; class Mammalia; order Diprotodontia; family Vombatidae; genus Vombatus; species Vombatus ursinus. The sequence goes on from NW_020952487.1 coordinate 960,421, forward strand.
TGTGGATGTCTTCTGCTACATTCATCATCATAGTTATCTCTACTTTCCTTCTCTTTCTCTTCCCAGAGAACCATCTCATATAACAAACAATGTGTTTTAAAGAGGAAAAAAATCAGCACACATGAAAGGTATATTGAAAAAGTCCAAAAATATATACAATGTATAACACCTGTGGAACTCCTACCTCCATGAAGTCTAGGTTGGGGCTATTATTTATCATATCTTTTCATTAGAGTCATGGTCGATACATGAACTTTTGATTTTTTTGGTACTCAGTTGTTCTTTTCATTCACATTGTTGTAGTTATTATGCATATTTTTAAATTCTGTTTACTTCATGTTGCATCAGTACATATAGATCTTTCTATGCTTCTCCCTGTTCACCACAGTTATCATTTCTTACAATTTAGTAAAATTTCATTGCATTCATGTACCAGAATTTGTTTAATTGATCAATGGATATCTATTTTGTTTCCTATTCTTTGCTTTCACAAAAAATGCTACTATCAATATTTTGGTGTAAATTGATTTTTTTTCTTAATCACTTCATTTGAATAATCCCAAATTGCTTTCCAAAGTGGTTAGACAGTATCACAACTCCACCAATAATGTATGAGTGTACCTATTAGTCCACAATCTTTCCAACATTGGATATTGCCATTTTTAGTCATCTTTGCCATTTTCAGGGTGTGTAGTGAAATCTTATCTTGTTTTGATTTCCATTTCCCTTTTTGTTAGTGATTTAAAGTGTTTTGTTTTTCATGTAGTTGTGAATATTTTTGCCATTCTTTTCATTGTAAAACTTAATTCTCTATATAAATGTGAGTTATTGGCCTCAGTAATACATGACACTGTTGGTATCTATAGGACTTATTAACTCATTCACTGAGGCCTGTCCTCAACTTTCCCCAAAGGAAGGAACTGTGTGGGAATGTATAAAAGAAGATGACACAGAATAATTAGTGAAGAATTTAGATAGCATCTCTTTCCCTGGGGATTATATGAAAAGAAGATACCCCATGTGTCTTAGCCAGATTAAGGGGTGTCCTCTATACATGCAGGAAGATGGATGGTATCCCAGGCACTGTTCTGCTTTGTCTACCAGAACCTTTGGGAGGATACAGAGGTGGCCTTGAGGACATGCAGGCTGTTAGGGAATGGAGGGAAGAACACATAGCCAGGACTTGTGATGCAAAGGAAAGTCCATCAGATTTTGTACCTGGGGATGTTGGTTTTGCTATTATTATCTGTAGCACTTGTGCAAACTACTTGCTCTGTCATCCTCATATTCTTTCTTGATAAAACTAGGAGTCTGTACTGATTTTTTTTGGCCTCTTCCAAATCTAAATCTATGATGGTATGACTTAGGGAATGTCTTCTCTGAAGATGAATTTAAGGTTTGGAAATAGTTAAAAGTCTTCCAAAGCCAAGACTGATAAGTAAAGCAAAGGGGTTTAGTTAGGAGACACCAGTTTTGGTCAGAAAGGTGGTGTTACTGTAAGGTCATGAACCTGATTTTCTTGGGTGAGCTGTAAACAGACTTGGGAGGATATTCACAGAATCATGTGACCTTAGAGCTTCAAGTGACCTTAAAGATGGTGGGATCAAACCCCCCCTTTTTTTCGTGTCAGGCCCAGAGAAGAGAAGAACATTTTTGCTCATGATGATGTCATAAATATTCAGGATCATTTAGTTAGCTAAGGGAAAGAGCCATGTCTCGAATTAAGGTCTCTTTGACTCCCGGTTGTGTGATTATTCCACAGCACTGAAATGGTTCCCCACCGAGAATTCAGGGGAATGAAAGTTATCAGTTGTGTTAACCCTCAATTCCTTTAGATTCTCCCTGTTGTGTTCCATGGTGGCAAGACCATTGACTTTGTAAAACAATTTTAATAGTATTCAATTTTTCCCCAATTACATATAAAGACAATTTTCAACACTCATTTTCTTTTTTTTTTTGTTTTTTGTTTTTTCTTTTTTGTTTTGGCTAGGCAATGGGGTTAAGTGACTTGCCCAGGGTCACACAGCTAGTAAGTGTTATGTGTCTGAGGCCATATTTGAACTCAGGTCCTCCTGACTCCAGGGTCGGTGCTCTATCCACTGCACCACCTAGCTGCCCCAACATTCGTTTTTTGACAAATTTTGAGTTCCAAATTTTTCTCCCTCCTTTCCTCCTTTCCACCCTCCTCAAAATGGCAATCAATCTGATATAGGTTATACATGTACAATCATGTAAACATATTTCCATATTTGTCATGTTGTGAAAGAACAAACAGAATAAATGAAAAAAAAACCACAAAATGTCCCCTAAAATTGAAAATAGTATGCTTCAATCTTCATTCAGATCTTTCTTTGGATATTATTAGTATTTCCCTTCATGAGTCTTTTGGAATTCTCTTGGATCATTGTATTGCTGAGAAGAGGTAAGTCTATTATAGTTCATCATCACACAATGTTGCTGCTACTGTGTACAGTGTTCTGGTTCTGAAGAGCTTTGGCTTTTGAGTCAGACAACTTGAGTTTAAATCCACATTCTGATCTTCACAACCTTTTTGACTTTGTTCAAGTCACTTTGCCTTATGGAGTCTCAGTTTCCTCACTTATAATATGAAGGTGTTGGACAAGGATGACTTTTGAGGTATCTTCCTGTCCTAGCTCCAAGATTCTCTGATCCTCTGACCCTGTCTGGGAGGTGAGGAGTTCCCAAAATGTTCTGGGGAAAAGTGGCACAATTTGTATATATGTAGTTTGAACTATAGTGGAGCACATTCTCGGGAATTACAGTCAGTGAAGTGAAGGTAGAAGCGATAAGACTTGATAATAGATTAGAAATGTGGGGCAAGTGTGAACAATGAATTGAGAATGACACTGAAACTGTACCCAAGTGAGTGGGAGGATAGTGGCACCTTTGGTGGGACTTGAGAAGTGGGGAAGAGTGGAGAATTTTGGGAAAACATAAGGAGTTCTCTTTTAGATACAGTGAGTTGAGGGAGTTGGTCATACAAGACCGGACCTCAGGAGAAATGTTAGGGCTGTATATGTAGATATGGGAATCGTTTGCATAGCAATGATCATTGAACCCATAAGAGCTGATGAGATGACCATGACATAGTGTAGGGGAAGAAGAAAAGAGGGTGTAGGACAAAATCTTTCATCATACTTACAGTTAGTAGGCATCACATGAATGAAGACCTAGCAAAGGAGATTGAGAAAGGTCTGTCAGATAAATAGCAGGAGGTGATACATTTCATCCCCTCTGAACCCTATTATCATTAGGAGTCATAGAGGAAGTCTAATTGGACAGAAGGAGTGAGGTAGTTCTGTGAAATCTTAAGGATCTTAAAAGAAAAATGAAAAGAGATAGGTGTGGGAGGGAAAGGAAAGGGAAAATTATCTCATAATTGGAGAGCACAAATACAGGTCTATAACAAAGAAAGAGAAAGGGGTGAGGGTAGCAGCTGACACTGGAATCTTATTGTCATCTGAAGGAAGCAAGAATAGAAATACACAATTAGGTGTAGGAATTCATTTCACTCAGCAGGGATATAGAAGGAAAAGAAAGAAAAGAGTTAGAGTAGATTAAGTGTGGGATTAGTCCTAAGCAAAACAAACTCTACCTAAGGATGTACAAAAATCTGTAGAGTAGTTCTTTTGATGATGGCAAAGAACTAGAAGTTGAGGGGATGCTTATCAATTGGGCAATGACTGAACCATAATAATGTTGTAGTACTATTGTACTATAAGAAATGATGAAGGAGATGGTTTCAGAAAAAAAATTGGGAAGGCTTATAAGAACTGATGCAAAGTGAATAACACTTGGAAAATGGTTTCTACTTTGACAACAATGGTGACAGCAATGTTTCCATATCAACCATATTTTTGAAAAAAAAAGCAAGAAATATAAAGGAGGAAAAAACATACAAATAGTCTCGCTTTAGTAAGTGAACCACAGACCTCTATTTGAAGTGATTTTTAAAGTACTGTTAACTTGTCTGCTCACATAGGGAAGGGAGGGAGATGGATAGGAAAAAGGCCTTCCATCTGTGGAAGAAGCGGGCTGGCACATGTTTCAAAGACACTTGGTGGCCTGGGACAGAGTAGCAAGAGCATCAGGGCCTGGGGCCCTGCCACCAGCCATGCAGTGGCCCAAAAAAAGAGGAAGAACATGCAGGACAAACACTGGGAGCAGAGCAGAGCAGAGCTCTCCTCTCTCCCAAGGGACTGAAGCCAAGCTGTTGTTCCAGAGGTGGTGGTGGTGGTGGTTTCTGTACCTCTGTTTTTCTGCTTTCACTTGGAGGGTTGCTCGTTTGTTTGTTTGTTTGTTTGTTTGGTAGAGGGTTTGGAGACTAGGGAGCATGGAACCCATCAGAAGGGCAGGAGAGAGGGAGAGGGAGAGAGAGAGAGAGAGAGAGAGAGAGAGAGAGAGAGAGAGAGAGAGAGAACAAAGTACTTTACAGTAAAGTTAACTTAGTTGTTTTTTTGAATGAAGATTTCTTTCAGAATTCTTTATGCAGGTAAAGTGTAATTTGTGTAATGTGAATCTATGCAAGTAGAGAGCTCTCTGTATTTCAGTCATCATTTTGAGGCCATTAGTTCTGTATCTGGAAGTGGAGAGCATTTTGTTTCATGAGCCTTTTGGAGTTGTGGTGGATCATTGCATTGATCAGAGTTACTTAGTCTTTCATAGTTGATCATTTGTTGTTACTGTGTAAATGATTCTCCTCATTGTGCTCACTTCACTATCAGTTCATCTAAGTCTTCCCAGGTTTTTGACCAGATAGGAGAGATTGGTGGGGGGGATGGGGGGGGAGAAGGAAAAATTTATTGTATAAAACATTCAAATAACAATTAATTCTAATACTATCCAAATTGGTTGGAAAAAATATAGAAAAAAGGCACGCTACCAAATTTCTCTTATGAATCAAATGTGGCCGTGATAAGCTAAACTAGGGAGAGAAGTTAGAGAAAGAAAATATAAACAACTATCTGTAATGAATAACCATGTAAAAATATTGATTAAAATATCAACAAAGAGGTTACTGAAACATATACAAAAGATTTCCTAATAGGAACACGTTGGATTTTTATCAGAAATATAGGGACGGTTCACTATTATAAAAACAGTAAGTTTAATAGATTATATTAATAACAAAAACAATACAAACCAGAAGACTACATAAATGGAAGCAGAATAAAAATTTCATAACAAACAAAACTCATGTTAGAAAGAATGTAAAACATAGAAACAAATGGAGAGTTCCTTAATATGGTAAACAGCATCTGTCAAAAATAGCATCATCTATACTGAAGAGACACAAGAAATGTTTCAAAGAAGTGTAGGGGCAAAGAAAGAGTGTCTATTGCCACTGCTATTATTTAATATACCTAGAAATATTAGCTATAACAATAAAAAACAAAATAAAGCAATTTGATAATATGCAGAGACAAAGAAGAAACAACTTTAGAGTTACTGACAAATTCTATTATGTTTTATCTATTGTTCAGTAATTTTTTCAGCCATGTCTGTTTCTTCATGACCCTATTTGGGGTTTTCTTGGCAAAGATACTGGAGTAGTTTGCCATCTCCTTCTCCAGTTCATTTTACAGATGAGGAGACTGAGGCAAACGGGGTTAAGTGACTTGTCTTCAGAGTTGTTATGTCTAGAGGACTCTAGAGATTCAACTAATATTAATTGAAACAATAAGTAGGATATATAAATTAGATTCATGAAATCATTAACCTCTTTGTATACTACTAATAAACCGTGCAACAACAGAGGAATTAGAGAAATAAATTCCATTCAAAGTAGCTACTGGATGAGGGCTGAGTCTCAGGAGCATCTGCTTTGGGGTTTGTGCAGAGGGCAGAAGGGTTTGTGCATGGTTCCTAGTCAGGACCTAGTTTTGAAGGGCCTTTTCTATAATAAAGAGGGAGCAGTTTGGATTGAATCCTCTTAGGGTAGAAACTGTCCCATTTGCTGGAGAGAGGGCTAACATGTGGTACAGAACATGTCTTCCTTGCACTTCCATGGCCCACATCATCCATTCATTCAATTCATTTAATACCTACTATGTGTCTAACACTAGGTTATGTATCACCACTCAGAGGTGTCCCTGTCTTCAAGAAAATTACAGTATAACAGATGAGAAAGAATTTGAATACAAGTTATTGAAATAATGGGTAAGATGTTTTAAGTGACATAATAATATTAAGAGCTCACATTTCTGTAGCACTTTCCTCATGATGATCTGGTAGATCAGGGCCTGTCTTTTACTTTCTTTGTATCCCCATCAATTAGCATAGTGCCTGGTACATAGTAGGTACTTGATAAATGTTTATTGATTAATTGACTCTGTGTGACATGTAGGATCTTGCCTGGGATAAAATTGGGTCCTCTGCTTTAGAGGGGAATCCTGGGAATATTCTTTGACTAGTACTTTTGATTTTTATATACCCCAGATTACAAGATCCTAGAGAAATTTGGCAAAAAAAATTAGACTATAAATGTACAGTTGATTCTGAAAAATTCTAGTACATGTTCCCTCATAAGTCGGTTCCACTGGTATAATTTTGGAAACTTTTCATTTATTGATTGCTCAATTGTTTAAATACTGATACTTTTTGTATTGTTGAATTCTTTATTAAATATTGATATGCTGATACTGATACATCTTTATATACTCTATATATGGTCCTGTATAAGTGTTGATATTAAGTTTAATGTGAGAAATCTGGAATCACTAGATTGCTTCTGTCTAGTAGAATACGAATATGTCCCTTGTTCCTTTGTTCCTCCCTTGTTTCCTTCCTTTTGAAAAAGACCTAGATGGTTTTCCTTTTGTGAAAGCAAAAAGACTTACAATTTAAGGTAAAAATGCCTGTGACTAAAATCCACAAGTAGCTGACGTTTTTTGCTACTACCCTGAGACTACTTATCTCTCTCTCTCCTGATGAGTGAGTTTGCAATTTTCTTTGGTTTGACCTGGCAATAACAAGGATCCATAGGGAAATTTAAGTTGTCCTTTAAGATAAGGGGCCCAGAAGAATTGTCTGGACTTCTCTGTGGATGACTTTTGCTTAGAGGGACCCCTAGAGAATTTCTCACATCTTCTCCAACATTTATCATTGTCCTGTTTTGCATGTTAGCCAATCTGATGATGTGATGTGGTACCTCAGAGTCATTTTGATTTGCATTTCTCTAATCAATAATGATTTAGAACCTTTTTTCATATGATTATAGATAGCTTTAGGGTCTTCCTCTGAAAACTGTCTGTTCATATCCTTTGATCATTTCTCAATTGGGTAAGGACTTGTATTCTTATAAATTTGACTCAGTTCTCTATATATTTTAGAAATGAGGCCCTTATCAGAGACACTGATTGTAAAAATTCTTTCCCAGTTTTCTGCTTCCCTCCTCATCTTGGATGCATTGGCTTTGTTTATGCAAAAACTTTTCAATTTGATGTTTTCAAAATTATCCATTTTGCATTTCATAATGTTCTCTATCTCTTATTTGGACATACATTTTTCCCTTCTCCATAGGTCTGAAAGATAAACTATTCCTTGCTCTTCTAGTTTGCTTATAGTATCAGTCTTTATATCTAAATCCTGTACCCATTTTGAGTTTATCTTCGTATAGGGTGTAAGATATTGGTCTATGCCCAGTTTCTGCCATACATTTTTCTAGTTTTCCCAGCAGTTTTTGTTAAATAGTGAGTTCTTATGTCAGAAGCTGTGGTCTTTGGGTTTATTGAATAGCAGATTAGTATGGTCATTGACTACTGTGCCTGGCATATCTAACCTATTCCACTCCTCCTCTACTCTGTTTCTTAGCCAGTACCAAGTAGTTTTGATGATTACTATTTTATAATACAATTTAAGATCTGGTACAGCTGGGCCACTTTCCCTTACATTTCTTTTCATTAGTTCCCTGATACTCTGAACTTTTTGCTCTTCCAGATGAATTTTGCTATTGTTTTTTCTAGCACTATAAAACAATTTTGGTAGCTATTTTTCTTTGTATGACTCCTGCATGAACCAAATACAACAGTTGGTCCCCTTCAGTGCTTTCTTTGCTTCCCTAATTGGTACCAAAAAAAGAGTTAATTGCTAAAAAGGGAGGATTTCAATAGTGTCTAGCCTGACTGATAGTTCCCTTTGATTTAGTGAAACTAACTATACTGATAAAGACACATCTCTTCTCTATCTGCTGTACTTAATGGTATACATTCTCTGTAACAAGTACACATCTTTTTTCTTTGTATAACCTACTGAGCTCCAGTCGTCCCTTCCACATTGAAGGATTTAGTGGTGTAGTGCTCCCTGCAATCTGGTAAATTGGTGTAAAATTTTTCGGCTCTTCCTTCATATCAGAGAAGTCTGATTTTTTTTTCTTTTCTTTCATGAGGTATTGGCAGTACCTTATTATAAAATTTGGGTTAAGTATTTGGTCATAGTCCCAGTGTTGTCTGCTGGCATTTGCATGTTGTCTGCAGCTTATGGAAAACTCCCAAAAATTCCCATTTAATTTCTTATGCCGACCCATAATATATCAAAACCACAATATATACATATATGTGGAAGGGATAACTGTATAATTACCAGTCATCTTTTTTCTTTGTCTCATGTGATATATAAATACCATTGACTACTAGTGAGGTAAGTCACACTCTAAGTGTAATATAACCTGTTCTTCTTATTTGTGCTGGCTTATTGTCAGTAGCTCGCCAAACCAATGGAAAATTCATATTAAAAGAAGCAAGTGAAAGGATATTGCTTATACTGCCCCAGAGACCACAGAGAACTGTTCTGAATTTGGAACAAGGATTATATTAAAAAGATGCTTTCCAGCCTATTTGCTAGCAATGGCAAATTTCAAACAGAGGGAAAATGCATATTGAGGAAATCCAATAACAAAATCCAAGAAGAAAAGACAAGCAGAGAAATTCCATACCAAAAAAAAAAAATACAAATTGCTGAAATATCTGGGTGTTAGCCTAACAAGAGATATGTAATATTCATGTAAATAAAGCACAAAATACTCTCTACACATATAAAGGAAGACAAGTGAGGAGGCATTCAGTGTCCTTGGTTGGACCATGCAATTGTAATAAAAATGGAGACAGTATAGAGTTAATTCTATAACAATCAAATTATGAAGGGAATACTTTACAAAAATAGATAAAACAGAAAATTCATTTGCAGGAAAAAAAGATTTAGCATGCTGAAGAAAATACTTGGGGCAGCTAAGTGGCGCAGTAGATAGAGCACTGGCCCTCAGTTCAAATCTGGTCTCAGACCAGACACTTGACACGTACTAGCTGTGTGACCCTGGGCTAGTCACTTAACCCAATTGCCTAGCCAAAAAAAGGAGAAAAAGAAAATACTGGGGGAAAAATCATTAAGAATGAAGTAGGGTATATATAGTACTACCAGAACTCAAACTGTATTGTAAAATAGTCATTATAAAAACTATTTGATTCTGCTTAAAAAATAGAAAAGAATAACAGTAGAGAAGACTAAATAAATACAAATCAGATGCAATAAAAAAGAATAGTAGTCCTGTGAAAACCCTAAAAACACAAATACCTGGAACAAGGGCTCCCTATCTGACAAGAGCTACTGGGAAAATTGGAAAGCAGGTTGGTATAATTTAAGCTTAGGCTAGTATCTTTCACCATGTACCACTCAATACTCAACTATATGTGTAATGTCACTGAACCAGAAAGTCCTTCCAATAGTGCTTATCATAGTTAATGTCTGCCTATCCTGTCTCACTCTTGTCCTTGTCCTCAGATCTGTTTCCCATTGAAGCTGACCAAATGGACACATTATGTTTATTACTTCTCTAACATATGAGGGTACCTGTCATCCTGATCACATGCCCAACCCATCTTCTCTTTATGCATTCCCTGCATAACATTCCCTTTTTTTCTTTGAAGCCTGTCATTGGTAATTTCTTCCAGCTGGCTTGCACCCATGGGCAGCTAGGTAGTCCATTGGATACATTGCTGGGCCCAGAGTCAGGAAGATCTGAGTTCAAATCTGGTCTTTGATATGTATTAGCTATGTGACCCTGGGAAATTCAGTTAACCCAGTTTGCCTCAGTTTCCTCTTCTATAAAATGAACTGGAGGAGGAAACGGCCAATCACTCCAGTATCTTTACCAAGAAAAATCCAAATAGGACACAAATGAACAGCAAAAAAATCTGGAAGCCTTTCTATCATGTCAGGGGTGAGGCAAGTTGTCCATGATCACCATTACAATTCAATATTTTACAATAAATGCTAACTATAGTGATAAGACAATAAAAAGTGAATTAAGAAATAGCATACAAAATGAGGAAACAGAAATGTTACTTTTGGCAGATCATATGATGGAGTACTTAGAGAATCCTAGAAAGACAACTAAAAAACTAAAATGAACAACCAACAACTCCAGTAAATTTGCAGTATATAAAATAAACTCGCACAAGTCATCAGCATTTTTGCATATTACCTTTAAAATCCAACTGGAAGAGCTAGAGAAATTCTACTTAAAATAATTACATACAGTTCAGAATACTTGGGAGTCTCCATGCCAAGACATACACTGGACCTATATGGTTAGAATTATGAAACACTCTTCACATAAATAAAGACAGATTTAAATAAGTGGAGGAATATCAGTTGGTCACAAATAGGCCAAGTCAATATAATAAAAATAACAGTGCCCAGATGAGTTTACTTATTCAGTGCCATGCCAATCAAATTACTTAAGAATTATATGATAAAGCTAGGAAAAGATAACAAAATTCATCTCGAGGAGCAAAAGGTCAAGAACATGATGGGAAGCAAAGAAAAAATAGATAAGTAAGGGTGTCTAACAGTAGCAGATCTTAAACTATACTACAAAGCTTTATTGGTCAAAATAATTTGGTACTGGCTAAGAATGAGGTTGACCAGTGGAACGGAATAGGTATACAGTACACATAATCAATTGAGCACAGTCACCTAAGGTTTGATAAACCTTCAAATCCCACTGATTGGGGAAAGAACTCACTATTTGACAAAAACCGTTGGGAAAACTGGAAAGTAGACTTACATAGATCAACATCTCACAGCATATATTAGACAAACTCAAAAAAAGAGACATGATTTAACATAAAGGATGCTGTTGTAAGCAAATTAATAAAGCATTATCAGATCGATGGACAGGGGAATGGTTCATGACCAAACAAGAGATAGACAGGTACACAGGAGGTAAAATGAATAATTTTGATTGTATAAAATTGAAATGTTTTTGCACAAATTAAAGCAATGCAGCTAAAATGAAAAGAATAGCAGGGAACTAGTAAAAAATTCTTTGCAAATAGTTTTTCCAATAAAAATCTCACTTCTAAAATATATTGGGAACTGAATAAAATTTACAAGGGTAGGAGCCATTCACCAATTGATTAATAGTCAAAGAACATTAATAGGCCATTTTCAGAGGACAAAATCGAACTATCAGTAACCATATCAATAATGCTATGAATTATAGAAATGCAAATTGAAACAATTCTGAGGTAGCCATCCACACCCATCAGATTGCCTAAGATGACAACAAAGGAAAATGTTAAAGGCTAGAAGGAATGTGGAAAGATTGATATACTAATGTATTGTTGTTGAAACTTGTGAACTAGTGCACCCATTCTGGAAAGCAATTTGGAACTCTGCCCCAAAGGCTATTACATTAAGTCCCTTTGTCCCTGTGATACCACTATTCCTCAAAAGATTGAGGAAAGAGCAAAAGGAGCCATGTAGAAATATATATATATATGTATATATATATGTACATATATACATATACATATATATGTATATGTGTCTGCAAAGATTTGTTCATGTATCAGCCCTTTCTTGTGGTGACAAAGCATTGGTAACTGAGAAGATGCCTATCAATTGGGGAGTGATTGAACCACTCATGGTATATCATTGTGACAGAATTCTACTGTGCTATGAGAGAGGATGATGGAGATGTTTCAGAAAAGCCTGGTAAGGCTTTTAAAAATGGATGGAAAGTGAAGTGAGCAAAACTTGGAGAACAGTTTATCCAATAACAATAATATAATAAAGAGAATCAGCTTTGAAAGACTTGATAATTGTGATCAACACAATGACCAAAGAGAATTCCAAGAATTCATGGTGAAACCTTCTATCTTCCTCCAGTAAGAGAACTGATAATCTCAGTTTTCTTTCCTTTTTTTTTAAATTTGGAAATTTGTCTTGCATGATTATATATATTTCAAATAGGTTTTCTCTATCTTGCCTTCTGAAAGAGTGGTGAAAGGGAAGAAGAAGGAAAGAATTTGTAACTTTAACTTCTAAAATGGCAACAGTCAATATTTGAGAGACTGTGGGAAAAAAGTACGTTAATATACTGTTGGTGGCGCTGTTATTTTCCCTACCATTCCAGAAAGCAGTTTAGAAATAGAAAAGAAAAGTGATTATACTGATCATTCCCTTTGATTAATTAATTCCAAGATCAATATATTCCAAAATATTAATAGAAGCAACTTTTGTGATGGCAAAAAAAAAAACCCTGGAAACAAAGTGGGTGCCTATAACCTGAACAATAGCTAAAAAACAGGTATCTGAGATTAGCTCCAAACGAATACATGATTTAGAAATAAAAGGTTATATCAACAACAAATAAAAGAAACAAGGAAGAAATTTCATTTCAGATCTATGGATAAGATAGGATTTTATGATCAATCAAGGGATAGGACAGATCATAAAAAATAACATAAATAATTTTGATCACATGAAATGGAAGATTTTTTTATTCACAAACAAAACCAAAGTTGCTAAGATTGTGATGGAAACAGTTTAGTGGTGAAAATCATCTTGGTAGTCAATGCCTGATAAAAGTCTTATTTTCAAGACATATTTAGAATTGATTCAAATTTGTAAGAATGAGAACAATTTCCCCAATTGATAATTAGTTTTTTGTGGAAGAAATCCAAGCTGTCAACATTCATGTGAAACAATGATCCAAAATCATTAATAACTAGAGAAATTTTAATAAAAGAACTCTGATTTTCCACCTGACAGTCATCTGATGGTCAAGAATGGTAAAAAAAGAAAATGATAACTGCTGGAGGAGTTGAGGGAAAACAAGCACATTACTACGTTGTTTGTGGAGCTTTGAATTGGTCCAGCCATTCTAGAAAGTGATTTGGAACAACGCTCCCCAACTCACTAAACTTTGAGTAATTAGGCTTGTATCCTAAAGAAATCAAAGACAGAGGGAATTGTTGCACAAAGATTTAGTGGCAAACAACTGGATGTTGAAGAGGTATCCATCACTAGGGGGAATGACTGAACAAATTGTGATGTATGTAAATACTGGAATACTATTTTGTTGTGAGAAATGATGAAAGGAAAGGTTTTGGAGAATCCTGGGAAGACATCTATGAACTGATATAGAGTGAAGTGAGCAGAACCAGGCAAACAATTTATACCCTAACATCAAAACTGTAAAAATGAACACTTTTGAAAAACTGAAGAACTCTGAACAATGCCATGATCAACCACGCTTCCAAAGGACTTATGATAAAACATTCTATTTACCTCATCACAGTTACAGGATAGATATATAATACTGAATGAGGCATACATTTTTGGACTTGGCCAGTGCCAACATTGGTTGTGCTAGAATGCATACATACATACATACATACATACATATGCATAGGTTTCAATGAGATTTATTTTTTCTATTTTTTTTAATTGGGGGTGGAGTGACAAAAAGAGAAAATACTTACTTGCTAACTGTAAACATAAAATACCCTCTCCCAAACTGTGACATATGAATGCAACAGAATATCATTGTGTGATAACAAAGAAATATAAGGAATTCAGAATAGGCTAGAAGCATTTCCAATAATATCAGAGGTGAAACAAGGATGTCCATTATCACCACTGTTATTCAATATTGTACTGGAAATGTTAGCTTTAGTAATAAGAGAAGAAAAAGAAATTGAAAGAATTAGAACAGACAGTGAAGAAACAAAGCTATCATTCTTTGCAGATGATATGATGGTTTACCTAGAGAATCCTAGAGAATCAACTAAAAAACTACTTGAAATAATAATGTTAGCAAAATTACAGGATATAAAATAAACCCATAAATATAATCAGCATTTTTATATATTATTAACAAAGCCCAACAGTAAGAGATAGAAAGAGAAATTCCATTTAAGGTAATTGTAGACAATATAAAATATTTGAGAGTCTACCTGCCAAGACAAAGCCAGGAACTATATGAACACAATTACAAAACACTTTTCACACAAATAATGTCATATTAAAGTATTTGGAAAAATATCAACTGCTCATGGGTAGGCCGAGCTAATATAATAAAAATGACCTAGCATTCACTTCATAGCATGTGTAGGTGTTCTATGACTGTTGTTTACTTGTTGAGTGGTAAAGGAAAGCCTTTTGATTGGCTGCTAAGCTGGAACTAAGTGTGAATGCCAAAGGCCAAATCATGGTTTTTATTTTCTGATGATGGTTGAGACAATGACTTCTGCCATAGTCTGAGAGGCTTGAATCCCCCTGATCTTTGATAGGGAGTGAAAGCAGGCTGAGTGATTGAGCTGAGGGTCATGGAGCATTCTGGAAAATGATCCCGGCCAGAGGGCTTTGTGCCTGGGTCCTGGGTGTGGCCATGTGTTAGAGGGTCTTTTCTATAGTTAACAGGGAGCAGTTTGTATTGAATCCTCTTAAGGATGAAACTATCGCATTTGCAGGAAAGACTGCTGTGGTAGAGAACCTGTCTTCTTTGTTCTTCCAGGCCCCACATCATTCATTCATACATTTGATTCATTTAGTACCTACTACGTGCAAAACCCTGGGTTATGTATCCCCACTCAGAGGAGTCCCCATCTTCAAGAAGATTACAATATAACTGAGGATTGGAACAGAAGTTATTGACATAACTATGATGTGTTAAGGGACATAATAATAGTAATAGCTCACATTTCTATAGCACTCTCCCTTTGGCTGCATGTAAACAAAAAGAAGGTATCTAACATTCCTAGTTTAGTTCAATTCTTCCAAAGTCTTCACAGATACCCCCACATCGCAGATGTTCCTGGGGAAACCAACCAAGAAAGTTTTGGCCAGGCTCCCACTGAGAAAGAAACAGAGACAGAGACCCTACCAGTAAGGTAGTACAAGTCTTATCACTCCTATTTTTACAGTCAGTTAATCAATAAACATTTATTAAACACTCACTATATACCAGGCACTGTGCTAATCGATGGGGATAAAAAGAAGGTATAAGACAATCCCTGATCTGAAGGAGCTCACAGTCTAAGCGGGGAGACAGACCGTACACAGGTATGTACAAATAAGCTATATGCAGTACAAATAGGAATCAAGAGGGGCTGGGAAAGTCTCCCTATAAAAGGTAGAGTTTTCCCTAGGATTTGGAGGAAGCCAAGGAAACCAAAAGGCGGAGATGAGAAGGGAGAGTATTTTATGTATGGGGGATAGTCACTCAAAGTGTCTGGAGTCCAGAGATGGAATGTCTTCTTGAGGAACAGCACTTGATCAGAGTGAAGTAAAGTGTAAAGAGACTGGGAAGGTAGAGAGAAGCAGATTATGTAGGGCATTAAAAGTCAAACACAGGGTTTTACATTTAATCCTGGAGGTGATAGGGAGTCAATGCAGTTTATTGAATGGGTGTGCTTGTGTGACATGATCTGATCTGTGCTTTAGAAGTGTCATTTCAATAGCTGAGTGGAAGGTGGATTGGAGTGAGAAGAAACTTTTGACAGGCAGACCAACCACCAGGCTTGTCTGTTGAGATGGGTCTCTATATGAATGGAGCTAAGCTATGTTTCTAATCCCCTTAATTTCATTAGAGTCTGAGGTGGTATAAAGTGGAAGGAGGTATGTGTGTGTATGAAGATTATGTTCCTCATATTGGAGCCACATGTCTGGATATTTGTGATTATACCTTTTGATGTGAACATTTCTTTTCAAAAGGTAATTTAACTTAGTGGCTAAATGGAACTCTGGTGCAAGGGACCTCCATACACTTGGTGGGGAGATGCCAAATTCCATATGGTTGGAGCCATTTGCAGAGAGCCTAAATATCCCTAACCCTCTTAAAGGTACTGGAGAGCTGTGGGGAAGAGGTAAAACGTGACATACCTGGCTTTTAGGCAGTGAAGGTAAAGGTAGTCTGTGTTAACATCTAAATGTCTTTAATTCCCCAGGTTCCACTTACAGTTTTAGGATTTTCTCAAAATCTCTCTCTCTCTCTCCCTTTCTCTCTCCCTTTCTCTCTCTCTCTCTCTCTCTCTCTCAATCTCTCTCTCTCTCTCTCTCTCTC